>NC_067444.1:1307671-1388891 GCF_009764475.1 Pristis pectinata | reverse complement strand
TGCTGATGTGCTAAAAATAAATTAACTTAAGTGAACAACAAAAATCTTGAACCTTGGGCAGTTTCTGCTGTTGTGCTAAGAAGCTGAGCTTAGCAATAAGCCCCCTCACACAACCTTCTTGCTAAGTGAAGCTTTCTAGTCCAGCTCGTCCTTGCAGAAACTTGTTTCAAGATCAGTCTCTTGCCTCCTGGTGAGGAAGTGAAGGGTTAATAATTGCAACCATACCTATAACTGGCAAGGACTAGCAAGCTGCTGACCCACTAGTTAGGCTGGAATGTTAAGTATGTTAACTGCCTTTGTTTCGGGTAACGAACCATTCCGATATGTCAGACGATGGCGATACTGAGTGTAATTAACATCGAGGCGAAGACTTGGTCTGAACAATGAAGGGTGATACCTGCCTTTGAAAGCCTTGTTTATAACTCATTTATACTAAGACAAAAGGTGTGATAGCTGTCTAGAGGTCTCTGTAGCTTGACCGAAACTCGCGGCGCCGTTTGCATAGGATGTGCCTGACAATTCGTGTATAAACGTCTGTCTGCCCTTTGTTCGGGGAGAACTCGGGAAGCGACTCTTAGTGAATGCTGAAGAGAATTCTCCTAGCAGTGCACTGCTAATAAAGGTATTTGTTCGAATCGACCTCGTGGCACTGTGTTATTTACAGCGGACAGAAAGGGAAAATTGATTTCGGGACGACACTGGGAGCAGACTATCCCTCCACCAACTGTTTCCAGGAGGCTACCGGTACCAGAGGAGCTTCCTTGAATGAATGCTCAGAGGGCTCATTGAGTACTTCCCAAGTAAGGGTTTCTGTGTGATCTATTTGTCAGAGTATTCAGTTCCTTAATCTCAGCTGCGCATATTTCTGAAATCTCAGAGGACTTTTACCATCAATTATTTCATAAACGTGCAACAACAATGCATCAATGCTCATGTTATACGTCCATTTTAGTCCATACTTAAGATTTTCCTTCTTCATGAACAGATTTTGCTGTTTCTTGGTGTAAGTTTGTATCACTGTCTTTGCTACCATCCGTTCAGCTCATCAGCTGGTAGTGTCTTTTACTGACCTGAAGATGGTCCTTTCCTTTCACAGGAGTGTCGGTATTTATTTGGATGCTGCGCATAATTTTTTATTCAGGTTTTCTGAAATGAATCTTGTAAGCAAATCACTGATTCTTGTTTCCTCGGATGGTGTACTGCTATCTTCTTCTGTCTACGGGTTAGTAATCTGATGTTTTTAGTTATGGAAAATCAGACTCATCAATTACATGATTCAACAGTATAAGTATAGGGTAAAAACATTTATAGAGGCAGTTACCCTTACATGTGTACTGAGGTAAGGAACGGTACAGTACTCCTGTTGAGGATTCCGTCTGTACTTTCACTTCTGGGTGACTAGAATAAGGCATCAGAATGTATGGGTTGGTTAAGTCGATCTAATGGAAATGAATACCCAAGGATGTGCTGTAGCTCGGCATTCTGAAACTAACTATATCTTCTGCATAAATTTCTTCCCATTTTGGTGATTCTGGACTCTGGATATAAATGTACGGGTCTCCCTCCTTCACCTTGTTAAGGATTAGGCCTGATGAGGAAAAAGTGATACATCTTCCCAACTTTTGTGTTTTCCCAGAAAACCTTAACTGAGCAAGGACAACCCAGCCTGTTCTGTCAGGCCATGGAATTTTGTCAACTGAATATATAGATTGTTCTTGTAACATTGAGTGTAACACAACTGGCAGTATCGTTGGTCCCAGTGGTCCTACCTTTTGCATTGTAAGTAAATAACAAAATACATCCAAATAATTCTACTTTGTGACAATGTAATGCTTTGCCGGCCTCGGAGGCCCGAGGTTACACCGCCGTCTCCGAAGAAGTTGAAAACAAATAGGTAAAAGGGTTATCAGGAGTACAGTGTTCCCCAGGGGCAGCCACCCTTCTCCCCCGGTAAGGTTTTTACCACAGTAAAACATAACACACAACATGTAGTAAGACACAACATAACACACAACGTATAATCCAATCCAGGGCATTCGACTTGGCGGATCGAGTGGATCCGGAACATATAAAGTGGAAATCAGCAAAACTTTGGTCCTTCCAGGCTTCAGCATTTCAACAGAAGGAGAACTTCTGCTTCGGTGCATCATTCCATCTTATCTTTCCAGGAAAAAAATGGATCAAGGGCTTCCCTGAACCATTTAGAATATAAACCTGTAGTACAGAAAATTGTCATGTTTCTGTTACAATTGGACAAGGGAGTGGAATGGTGGCCATAGTTGGAGAAATGAAAACGTCTATAGTCTTTGTAATAAGTACGTTCATATATTCGTTTGTCATAAAGGGAAGGTGCAATAAGATATCCGTCTAACATGGAAGAATTGTCGTTATAAAATGGTTTCTCACAGTTCTCATCTGATCCAGTTAATGTCATGTCCCCATGATTGGGACCATTCAACAACAGAGCCGTGCCTGTATTTTGATTCAAGTGTAGAGGGATACACGTCAAGGGATTCCTCTATTAGTTTACCTTCAACATCTGGTCTGGAATCTTTCAGTTTTATCAAAATATTCTCACAAGTGATTCATTGCCTTCCCACGTGTCTATGTTCATTTCTTCGGCAATGCAGTCAGGGTGAATGTTTAAGTGTACGGGAACAATCACTTTGCCAGGGGCAAGGATTAAGGTTGTAGTGTATTAGTCCACGATGACCAAGGGGTGAGGGCTATTTGGTGACATTTAAATTGGAATCATCAATCCTCCCAGATCTCCCAGATCTAATATTTTGTGAGTCATTTCGTTCGGGTAACTGAGACAGATGAGGCAATCTCTGTGGTAACGCTTACTTCATGTGTTAAAAAGAAAATGATACAGTAAAGCAGCACTGAAATAATATTATAATTAACATGATATTAAAAGGAAAGTACAGCAAGAGCAACATTTCTTTCTGGAGTTTGGGTGTTCTTGCTCCACAAACAACAGCCCTTCTCAGGTGCACTACTTATGGGTAATGTCTCCATGAGATCTTCAGTGATAAAGATTTTTTACATTTCCTTTTTAGATCGAGGCATGTGTCTTATTCTTTTCAATCCTGCCCACTCATCTCCCATCGGGAAGTAGGATTCTGTGTGGACCCATGTGCCAGTTTAATATCAGGGTTCCAACTCATTCTCTGGGGGTATAACGCTGCTGGGGCCACGTTTAATGTATCGATAGAGACAGATCTATTTACAGTCTTGTTTCCCTCCCGGTTTCGATTACCACAGTCCTGTCGTCGATCACACAGGGTAACGAGACAAGGAGGTTACCAGTTAGGACGGAAACTAGGGTCAGAAATGTTTCTATGGATTTCTTGAACCTAGTCACCTTCTGTGGTCTCCAAACTTTCTTGTCAGGTTCTCTTGTTATCTCTTGAGTTCCCATAAACACTCTCGATTCCTTGAGGAGAGTTGTATCAGGTGCATGCGATGGTTGGCCTGACTCAGCAATTAGGGGTATATTTAGATGGACGTTAAGAAATAAGGTGAAACACTCTTAAGTACTCCAATGTTTGACAAAGGCATGTTGTTCACAGATAGCTGAACTTCAGGGACAAATGTGGCCCACTTTTTACCTCAAGAGTAGACCAGTTTTTACCACGGCCCTCTTAATCTACCGATTCCTTCTCTCCAGCCCAGTCGATTGTGGGTGGCACTCCACTTGTATTCCTGCAGATTCTCACATGACCTGAAAGCTTTTACCAATGGAAGAAGACCCTTGGTTTGCATGTAAGCAGGCAGGAGTGCCAACGTGGGGACGACTGAGTTCTGAAGTGCGATGACAGCAGTGGTCTCACTACAAGAAGCAGTGGGGATTAACCACGTATATACCGTACAAAGATCAACTGTGACAAGAATATATTTATTTGGTCTCCGATAAGGTGGGCTGCCTTGGAATGCAGGAAATGGGCCCATATAATGAACTTGCCACACCTGCATTAGTGCGTTTGGTTTTATTCGTATTTTAGGAGGTGGTCTTGTAACTGTTCCTTTATTATAGGCCAGAAATTCTTTACAATTTGCAACAAATCGCTTGCAATTAGCCAACAAGTAAGGCCACCAGTATAACATGGGTAATTTTGCATGAGTGGCTTGTCTGCCACCGTGATTGTGTCCAAATCCTTGGTGGGCTTTTCGAATTAGTTCTTCCCGCTTCTGAGCAGGAGGTATTTGCTTCTTATCTTTTTTGGGGAGGCAGACCCAAACCTTAACCATCAGTATCGGACTCGGTGTTGTGTTGGAAATCGTTTGGAATTGGGTTGAGTAGTAACTAGGAGGATTCTTGAAACATCATCTTGGTTATTTTTTATTATTGCTTAGTTACTACCATAACCCTGGCCTTCCTTACCTGAGTAAGGTCCATCCCGACAACTCGTTTGGCTTGTTTATTGGCTAATTCATTACCAAAGCTGTGCAGACGGCCTGCAGTATATCCCGGGATGTGTAACACCTGTACTAATGGTCTAGTCAATAATAATTCATGGATATCTCTCCACGTGGACAAGTATGGAAGTAGATTTCCTCTGTGTGTTCTCCATCAGGCAGTCGATCAGGTGGGGAGATCTCTTTCTACTGTGTTCCTGGCACAGTCAGGGTCAGTGCAGATCACGACTAGTTTGGTTGTGTTTACTTGTCTCAGGCAGATCTCCAGAGATTTAGCCTCAGCAACTTGAAATTGTGCTCTCTGGTTCCCTAAGGGATGGGCTTCTAACTCATGAGGTTCAAATTATGTTTCAGATAAAAATTCTTTCTTTATAATCCCTGCTCCTGCTTGTAATCGATTAGTTTTGTATTTTATGGACTTTCATTGCTGACCCATCACAGTGCCATGTGTCACGAACCAGCAACAAAATAAACACACTGAGCATGATTCAGTGTTAAAAACTATTTTATTAATTACTACTTATGATAATACGTAAAATAAAAGTAAAAATGGTAGTATGTTAGAATTCAAAAATGTTAAACCTCGAACGTTAACTCCAAAAGTAAACTCTTTGTGTCTGTGTGGGTGGCAAAGTCCAAAACTCCCAGTTCCGGAATGGTTCTTAAAGTTCAGTTCCGCAAGCCATAAGGTGAAACATGAGCAAGGGCTTCTTCAACAACCACCGTTGTCAGAAGATAAAACGTAGATGTAGGGAAACATAGAGAGAGTAAATACGAAAACCAAATGTTCCATGATGGAACCCAAACGACACTCCAGTGTTTACTCGGTAGTGACTTCCTCACCCGAAAAGCATCCGAATCGTGGTCGTCCACACAAATACCTGTTTCCTTCTACAGGTCAGCAACAAAGTGAACTCCACGGGATTACTTCCAACTTTCAAACATGGATTTCAGTGGCAGACACAGTTATTGTTTCTCATCCATCGATAGAGAACACTAGCAGGCTGGTGTCTCTCTCCCTTCTCTCTCTCTCCTTCTTCTTCTTCTTCTTCAACAACGTCATTACGTCCTTTGTCTTCGATTGACGTAAGCACGCCCCACACACACACACATACACTCTCTCTCTCTCTCTCTCTCTCTCTCTCTCTCTCTCTCTCTCTCTCTCTCCTTCTCTCTCTCGTCTCTCTCTCTCTCTCTCTCTCTCTATCTATCTATCTATCTTAAAGGGACATCCACTGAGTCCGTAAACACCTCCCACCTAAAAAGTTTTTTCCCAAGAAACATTTAACCGCGCATACTGTTAGTAATGTTAATAATTATCATGCTACACAACTACAGACTATCAGATTAGTACAGATACATGTTTCCCATTTAGCATCGGGAACGACAATCACCAATCACATTATCTTTGCCTTTAATGTGAGTTATCATGAGATCAAACTCTTGCAAAATTAAACTCCAGTTTAACAGCCTTCTGTTCTTGCTTTTGACTCGGCTCAGAAACACCAATGGGTTATGATCTGTATATACAGTCAATGGTTTCTGAGCGGTGCAAACATATACACTGAAATGTTGCAAGGCTAAAACAAGCGACAGTAATTCTTTCTCTATGGTGGAATAATTCTTTTGATGCTCATTAAATTTCTTTGAAAAGTAAGCTACAGGATGGTTAATATCATCAAGGTCACCCTACTGCAACAACACAGCTCCTGCAGCTTCATCACTGGCATCTACTGCTAATGAAAATGGCTTTTCAAAGTCAGGTGTTTTGAGCACAGGATGGTAGCATAAAATGGCTTTCAGCTTCTCAAATGCTTCTGACAAGAATCTGTCCAAACAAACTTTACTCCCTTCTTCGGAAGATTAGTTAGGGGAAGAGCAATATCAGCAAAATTTTTACAATATTTTCGGTAATATCCAACCATTCCCAAAAACTTCTAACAGTCCTCGTACCTGTGGGAATAGGGAACTCAGATATTGCTTGAACTTTTGCCTGAACAGGAGCTTGCTTGCCTTGACCTACAACATAACCAACTTACGTCACAGTGGCATGGCCAAATTCACTTTAGCCAAGTTAACTGTAAGGTTAGCCTTGGAAGGTCTTTCAAACAACCTTTCTAAACGCAGAGCTGTGATCTTCCCAAGTATCATTCCCAGTCACTAAGTCGTCAATGTAAGCATCTGTATGTTTTAACCCATGAATCACTGAATTAATCATTCTTGAAATGTTGCCGGAGCATTTTTCATTCCAAATGGTAAAAGATTGAATTCATACAATCCAGAGGGGTTACAAAGGCTGAAATCTCCCTTCCTCTATCTGTTAATGGAACACACCAGTACCCTTTTAATAGGTCAATCTTTGTAAGAAATTTTGCCTTTCCCACTCTATCTATGCAATCATCCACCCTAGGAATAGTGTAAGCATCTGACTTTGTTACAGCATTCACTTTCCTGTAATCTGTGCAAAATCTAACAGTTCCATCAGGTTTAGGTACAATAACACAGGGCGAACTCCAATTTGAAGTAGAATGTCTAATAATATCATTTTCCAACATGTATATTATTTCCTGATCAACAAGTTTACTTTTTTCCACATTCATTCCATATGGGTGTTGTTTGATTGGTTTTGCATCCCCAACATCAACATCATGGGTAATTATCGATGTTCTGTTTGGAAGATCTGGGAAAAGATTTTTAAATTTTAAAATTAATTCTCTCATCTGTTGTTTTTGTGAAACTTGTAAATGGTCCAACTTCGTTTCAAGGTTCTCCATGATATTTTGGTTTTTTAGTTTCGATGGAACAATATTTGGTCTAAATTGTCCTTCCTCGACATCAACATCAGGCATTCTAGAAACAACCTTTACATCATCCACCAAGGCCACAACTGAATCCCTCTCATAATAAGGTTTTAGCATGTTTACATGACAGAGTTGTGTTTTCTTGCGTCTATCTGGTGTTTTGATTATATATGTTAAATCAGTCACTCGAGATTCAATAACATAGGGTCCAGAAAAACGAGAGTGTAATGGTTTATTTTGGCTAGGGAAAAATACCAACACCTTTTGCCCCCCTGCAAATGTCCTAGGCCGAGCACGTCTGTCAAAATATGTCTTCATTCTTATCTGGCTAGTTTTCAAATTCTCTGTCGCCAGCTGGCAGACTCTCTCTAACCGAGTTTTAAATTTTTGGACATAGTCCAACAGACTCAAGTGCACTTCCTCATTAACCCATTGCTCTTTTAACAATTCCAAAGGTCCTCTTACCCTATGTCCAAATACAAGCTCAAACGGACTAAATCCTATTGAGTCCTGGATTGATTCTCTAACCGCAAACAAAAGTAAATGAATACCTTCGTCCCAATCCTTTGTGTTTTCAAAGAAATAAGTCTTCAGCATATTTTTGAGAGTAGAATGAAATCTCTCCAGAGCTCCTTGAGATTCTTGGTGATATGCAGATGATAAAATCTGCTATGCTCCCAGCTCATAGACTAGTTGTTGGAAATTTTTTTGACATAAAATTACTACCTTGATCAGATTGGATTTCTTTTGGCAGACCAAACAAGGAAAAAATTTTAAAAGAGCCTTTGACACCGTCTTGGCCTTAATATTTCTAAGTGGTATTGCCTCTGGAAATCTAGAAATGACACACATGATGGTTAACAAATACTGATTTCCAGTCTTAGACTTTGGTAATGGGCCAACACAGTCCACAATCATCTTCGAAAAAGGCTCCCCAAAAGCAGTAATTGGCTTCAAAGGAGCCACAGGGGGTTTTTGATTTGGTTTACCTACCATCTGACATGTGTGACAGGTTCGACAAAACATCACCACATATTTTCTCAAACCAGGCCAATAGAATTGTTTCAAGATCTTCCCTACAGTTTTATTCACCCCAAAATGATCACCCGAAGGCATACTGTGGGCCAGGTTTAAAATCTCATCCCTATAAACTTTTGGAACAACAACCTGATGAATAACTTCCCATTCCTCATTAACAGGAACATGAGGAGGTCTCCATTTCCTCATTAACCCTCCATTTTTGACATAGTATCCAATTGGCACTTTTTCAATCTCCTCACATGAGAGAGCGTTTTCTTTCAATTCTGTCAACTCAGGGTCCTTTGTCTGTTCCACCATATAATCCTTCCTCGACAAAGACAAATCTTTAAATTCAGGCTCACTATAAGGATGTTGATCCTCCAGTGAAGACAGAAAAGTCTCAGATAAGGCATCATAATTTTCTTCCTGTTTAGGACTGTCACAAGGAACTACATCAGACTGCACCGGACTGTCTGTCTTGGCTAATTCCTTAGCTCTAGCTCGAGTCACTGCACATGATGGGTAAACATCTGGATCATTCTCAGACTCATCAATCCTTGGTTTGGTCGTTAACAATTTCTCCATCTGCAAGATCATTTCCCAATAACAAAGAAACTCCTTCCACGGGCAAACTAGGTCTTATCCCTATCTCGACTGGTCCTTCTACGAACTTTGACTTTAAAATCACCCTGTGTAAAGGGACAGACATGTTGTCATCTGTAACGCCTAGCACTAGATTTACCTTCACCAAAATTTAAAACACTGTCCAGCAAGAGGGATTGACTAGCCCCAGTATCTCTAAGAATTTTCACTGGCACCTGGGGTGACTCATCATTCAGTGAAACAAAACCCTCTGATACATAAGAACGGAATTCCTTTCTCACCTCCTCCAACTTTTCCGCTTTTACCTCTTGCAAGGACTGATCTTTAACAGAATCTCCTAAACCTTTTTGATTTTTAATTGCCTGAAAGCAAGCATTGGGCACAGCTTCCTTTCTTTTCTTCAAAAGGGCACAATTAGATATCACATGGCCAGGTTTCTTTCAGTAATGACAGGTACGCTCAACAGCTTTCTCCAGCCCTGGCTTCTTTTCATCTTTTCCCTTTTGATTACCTCCTAATTTAATCACCAGTTTACCTGGATTGTCCTTGTAACTCTTTTGAAAGGTTTTAGGTTCTCCCCATTTGGATTTGTGGGTTAAAGCATAATCATCTGCCAACCTAGCAGTTTCTTGTAAAGTTTCCACTGCCTTTTCATTTAAATATGTTGTTAATTCAGCTGGAACACATCTTTTAAAGTCCTCCACCAGTATCAATTCTTTCAATTTATCAAAATCCTCATCTACATTTTTAGCCATGTACCATCGTTCAAAACATATTCTCTTTCCATTGGCAAATTCCATATAAGTCTGATCTGCAGCTTTCCTCAAGTCTCTGAATTTTTGTCTATAAGCTTCAGGTACCAATTCATAGGTCTTCAATCTAGCTTGTTTTACCTTGGTATAATCAGCTGCATCCTCAGCAGACAAAGCAGAATAAGCTTTTTGAGCTTTACCTTTAATCACACTCTGTACCATAAGAGCCCATCCTTTCTTTGGCCAGTTTGAACTCACAGCAACCTTTTCAAAATGTTAGAATTACTGATCAACCTGATCTTCTTCAAAAGGAGGGACTAATCGAACCTCCCTGCTGGCTGAAAAACCATCATCAGAATCAGATTCCAAACTCTTTTGCATCATTTGTAACTCATGCTGCCTCTGTTTCTCCTTCTCCTCACTATCCAGCTCCATCCTCTTCAATTCCATCTGAGTTAGCTTTTTTTCGGCCTCTAATTTATTTTTGCTCTCGTTCAGCTTCTAATTTATTTTGCTCTCGTTCAGCCTCTATCTTTGCCAGCTGCACCTGTGCCTCACAAATTGCTATTTCACTTCCAGGAAACTGTTTTAACACTTCCTTCTCAAACTTTAACCGAATTAGTTCCCGTTCCCCCACTCCTGGTACCACACCTTCTTTTCCACATAATGGCCAGCTATCAGTCTCTGAATATCTGCCTTTCTCATAAACTTCTTTACTTCTGTAAGGTTTACCCTTGTAGCAATCTTTATCAGATCATCCTTTTTCGCTACCTCCAATCCCTTTTGGGTTGGTGACTCCAAAAATGCCTTGATATCCATTGCTGCTTGTTTCCACACACACAAGCCAATTAAAAAGAATTTATCAGACCTCCCTCAAAAATCTTTGGATTGAATCCCGAACAAATCTTGTCAATCTGGGGAACGATCCCAGACGACACTTGTTAATCTTTGGCTTGGATCCCGGACGAGTCTCGTTAACCTTGGGAACTATCCCGGACGAACCCCCAATTTTGTCACGAACCAGCAACAAAATAAACACACTGAGCATGATTCAGTGTTAAAAACTATTTTATTAATTACTACTTATGATAATACGTAAAATAAAAGTAAAAATGGTAGTATGTTAGAATTCAAAAATGTTAAACCTCGAACGTTAACCCCAAAAGTAAACTCTTTGTGTCTGTGTGGTTGGCAAAGTCCAAAACTCCCAGTTCCGGAATGGTTCTTAAAGTTCAGTTCCGCAAGCCATAAGGTGAAACATGAGCAAGGGCTTCTTCAACAACCACCGTTGTCAGAAGATAATACGTAGATGTAGGGAAACATAGAGAGAGTAAATACGAAATCCAAATGTTCCATGATGGAACCCAAACGACACTCCAGTGTTTACTCGGTAGTGACCTCCTCACCCCGAAAAGCATCCGAATCGTGGTCGTCCACACAAATACCTGTTTCCTTCTACAGGTCAGCAACAAAGTGAACTCCACTGGATTACTTCCAACTTCCATACATGGATTTCAGTGGCAGACACAGTTATTGTTTCTCATCCATCGATAGTGTCTCTATCCCTTCTCTCTCTCTCCTTCTTCTTCTTCTTCTTCAACAACGTCATTACGTCCTTTATCTTCTATTGACGTAAGCACGCCCCACACACACACACACACACACACACACACACACACACACACACACACACACACACACACACACACACTATCTTAAAGGGACTTTCACTGAGTCCGTAACACATGTTTCAGAGCCATGCTTTAAAGGATGTTATGCCATATTGGGCCATGGAGGAGAGGGTCTGAGTCCAATCGGTACTAAACCAGGATTCGGTCTGTCCAGTCTACATCCTACTCCGTGTTCGATCCCCTCATCATTCCAGTCTCTGACCTGAAGAATAAAATATTCATCATGCTCGTTTAGAGGAGCATTGGGTGTATCATCCCATATCTCTGTTCTACTGACAACACATTCATAATATTGACCAGCATTTGCTTGTGCAGCTACTGGGACCGGGATATCAGCCATCTAGTACCAGGTGGTGTGTGTTAACACTTTTCGAGTACGGTCTGAGTTGGACAACTGCAAAATGATAATTCTTTCTGCTTTACTTCATTAAAAGTAAACGTGACCACGTTGGGCGCAAACTGCACTGATATTGAGTGTACCGTCTGAGAGCTCTAGACTTGATTCAAGACTTTAAGCCCCATCTGGTACAAGTATCTACGAGTACCCTCACTATAGGGAGATTATATTATCACCCTACACTTCAAGGACTAGTTTACTTCACTACTTTAGTGTCTACGTAAGGTTTCATAGTCAATAATCACTATTTCGAGCAGTTCGTCCCCCCAACCAAGGAGAAGATACTTTCAGCTACCAAAGCAGTCTAATCACAGTTCATTTTATTTTATGTGAGACGCATTTAATTCTAACAAGTAATTACAAGCTAAAAGGTCATACCAACAAGTTGCAGACGAACAAGTCGTCCGTCACTGAGGAATGAATTCTAGGTCTTCTTTCTGTCACCCCTTCTCTCTTTCATTCCATGCTGTCATTCCTAACGACCCTGACTGCCTTCTAACATTACACTGTTTTTCCACTGGTTGGCATCATCGGTACGTGATGTTTCTCAACTACATTCATCAGTCCAGGTGGATGGAGAGTTTAACGAGGCCGATGTGATCCAATCCTGATCCCGATCCAGCCAGGCAACACCCCAGGACTTTTTTAGTCTTTGTTGCATGACCCTTAAAACTGCTGAGGCAGATAGGTGGAAAGAGCAGCTGGGTAACTACGTGGACCGGACAGCCTCCCAAGCGGCCATCCAGGCTCCGAACCAGGTAGACACCATTAGAGCTGCCCTCCGCAAGACACTCCAACAGCCCATTGACATAGTTAAGGCTTTAGAATGCCGACCGAAACAGGGTGAGGACAGTCCAGATTTCTTGGATCGTTTCTGCTCACTTTACAGCACCTATGCAGGGGACGATGCCTATAACAAGAGGCAATGTCTCCCCTCAGTTTAACGCCCTCCTGCTACAACGTATCTCTGAGGGAGTGGCGTCAGCCGTCCGCACTAATGACATAAATCCTCAGCCCACCTCTCAGAACCTCCTTAATAACACAGGGAAATAACAAGGCAGATGCAGAGGGAAAATTGGCAGCACATAGGGGACCTAATATCGTTTCGACTGCGGAAAAACAGGCGGTTGTTTATAAACCGACAATAACAAGGCAGGGCACCCCAGACATGGCCTCTGTGCAGCACTTACAGGGGGACGCCCCTGACTCAGAAAAACAAGTATGGAAGGCGCACGGGTGTACGCTTTCTGCGCCACATGGCCTCTGGACTACTCCAGTCGGTCAAGTATGTATACCTGATTCTTTGTTACCGATGCTTATTGACTGCCTGCATTCTGAGACCAAGATTGGCAAAGAGGGAATGAGTAACATTTTACTTCGTACCTGGTGGCACCCCAGGTTGGAGGAAGCAGCACAAGGCAAAATACGAACATGTTTAATATGCAAACAAACCAATGCTGGGAAAAGGGTAAGGTGCACATTGTGCTGTCTGCAGCCTTCTCCACTGTGGACAAAGGAAATACTATATTGTTGAGTAGTTGAACCTCCTTCATTGTAAATTACCCTGCAAAACGTTCACTTCGTCGCATGAGGTCGGGAAGGACAGTAAGTCACATTGATGCTCAGCAACCCATCGTTCCCAGTCCCGTATCAGCACCGACTCTCCAATATCCAGGTTAGGCAACTCCGCATCCTTTCCTTCCTGCTGCGTAAATGTGCTCTTCACCTGTGTTACGGACTCAGTGAAAGTCCCTTTAAGATAGAGAGTGTGTGTATATGTGTGTGGGGCGTGCTTACGTCAATAGAAGATAAAGGACGTAATGACGTTGTTGAAGAGGTTAGAAGAAGAAGAAGGAGAGAGAGAGAAGGGAGAGAGACACCAGCCTGCTTGTTTTCTCTATCGATGGATGAGAAACAATAACTGTGTTTGCCACTGAAATCCATGTATGGAAGTTGGAATTAATCCGGCGGAGTTCACTTTGTTGCTGACCTGTAGAAGGAAACAGGTATTTGTGTGTGGACGACCACGGTTCGGATGCTTTCGGGGTGAGGAAGTCACTACCGAGTAAACACTGAAGTGTCGTTTGGGTTCCATCGAGGAACATTTGGATTTCCTATGTACTCTCTCTATGTTTTTCTACATCTACATCTTATCTTCAGACAACGGTGGTTGTTGAAGAAGCCCTTGCTCATGTTTCACCTTATGGCTTGCGGAACTGAACTTTAAGAACCATTCCGGAACTGGGAGTTTTGGACTTTGCCACACCCACACACACACACACACGAAGAGTTTAGGTTTGGGGTTAACGTTCGAGGTTTAACATTTTTGAATTCTAACATACTACCATTTTTACTTTTATTTTACGTATTATCATAAGTAGTGATTAATAAAATAGTTTTTAACACTGAATCATGCTCAGTGTGTTTCTTTTGTTGCTGGTTTGTGACACCTGGGAATGAAGGAACTTTAACGAGGTCGTAAGTTGCCTGAAATATCTTTGTCGTTCATTCCCTATGGGGTTCCGTCCGGGCGTCCATAGACGATTTCGGCAACCGACACCCCAGTGGCCGAGTGGAGAGTAATTCTCATGTGGTATAAAGCTAATGGGAGAACCTTCAGTCAATTTAGACATATCTCTGACACTAATTTACTCAATTTATTCTTCAGGGTGCCATAGCTCGTTCTACTATACCCGCTTCCCGAGGGTGGTAGGTGCAGTGGAACTGATGTTCGATATGCAGTGCCTCGCACAACTTCTTATTTATTTTCCCTATGAAGTGGGGACCATTATCTGAACTTATCTGTCGGGGTACCCCAAACCTTGGTATGATCTCTGTCAGCAATGACTTCACCACCGTTGAGCCCTTGTCTTGGAAAAGCTTCAATCCATCTACTAAATACATCAACAATAATAAGACAGTACTTATAACAATGTACACGCGGTAATTCAATAACATCGAGTTGTATACATTCAAAAGGACCCCCTGGCAAGGGGATTTTGCCTGGGATGCATTTCGGAAAATCAGTTCCAAACATCCAAGCATCATTCTGGGTGTCTTCACAAGAGGAGGGGTCGATGGCATTGTTGTACCAGAGGGAGAAATATTGGATGGAGTGGAACAAGTAGTGAAAGAAGCTTTTTTCAGGATTTTCATTAAGATGGAAGAAATGACGAACAACACCACAATCAGTGGTGTTGATAAGATCCAAACTGAATATAAATCCAAACAACCTAAGCTGGTACCTCGGTGGAAAGGCCCTCCAGATACTACTCCAGACACCTACAGCGTCAGGAACGCTGGATTCATCTAAGTGACTGTAAATGATGGCCACCGGAGGGAAAATGACTCTTCTTAAATTTGGACTCTTCATCATTACCAGTACTTGTGTGTGGACATTAGAGGACGATTTATTTTACAAAGCCCATATATAACTGCATGGCAATCACACCGTTTGTTACCCCTTGGCAGAATCAGTAAAAGTTTTTTTGTAACCACACCAAGATGGAGCCCCAGGGCTCTCTTGAGATATGAATACTTGAAAACAAAGTGCAATGGGCAGACAGGATCTAACGGGAGGGTGCTGCCAGGTAAATGTTTGCAAGGAACTACAGCAAACCTAAGCAGCACAACTGGCCACCAGTCCTGCCCCTACTGCTTTAACGGTAAGGGATGGGGTTGTGGGCCAGCGATAGTACAGCACCCGCTATCATGTTCAACACACCAGCATTAGGTGTGTTGAACTACTTGCAGGAGAGCGATGGGTTTGTGGGGAAGGGAACAGAACCCATCTGAAAATGTCAAATATCTCTTTGGAATGTCTCAGCAGGGAAAGTTATCTGATAATTCATGGGAGGAGAGTTGCTGGAATCACTTGGTATTCTCAGATGCCTAGTCCACAGCAAACGGGTAATGTAACCTGTTACCTTTCCAAGAAGGGTATGTGCTCCTTTTCAATGGTACCTATACCACCGCCACCCACACTCTGCCAGCCTGGCTCGCAATAGGAGCGATTGGGCCAGTCACGGTCCCCTGCCTCCAGAAGGCTCGTATCCAACGAAGACTTGTAGCACGGTCAGTAAGTAAGGAATTCTGCGAAGAATGGAGGCATCTTGTGGTAGTGGGATCATCGTTAGGCTATGCGTTCCTGAGTGCTCTCTTTCAAGGGGGTTCGGCAGGGAACATGGCTGCAAACAATCGTAACTACCTCATCTGCGGACTGACCCTGCTGGGAAACAGCACCATCAAGGGCCTGGAGGCAGTGAACCAGGAAATGCCGGAACTTCGACTTTATGTCCAACAGACCTGTCATGCTGTGGACTATCTGTTAGCTCAGAAAGGGGAAGTAGCTTCCATAATAGGGGATAAATGTGTCACCAATGTTAGGGATGAGTCTTACAATAGTTCCCATGCCATACTGGATATTCAGAAGCAAGTAGATAACTTTGGACAGGGACTTTCAGGAGGGAAGGGTAGGTTGGGGTGGCTGATGGGAGGGTCAGTGGCATCATACCTGCTGCATGGAGCAGTAGGGCTTATAGTTATTATTAGAATATGTTGTATGATGCTGACCTGCTTGAATACCTGTTGCAAGGTCTTTATGAATAAAATCTCAACCCCGTTCTAAGCACCCCTCTAGGTTATCATGATATGATAAAAGGGGGAAATGAGGAGGTGTAGGATTAATAAACTATAACTGTATTCATATCTTAAGACGGATGAGAATTATGGCTCTCGAAATACTGATTTAAAAAGCGTCCTTCAGGCCAGAACAGCGACAACACTGCTTTCCTGGGCTGGGTGCTGTGTGGTAATCCTAACCTAATGTTCTGGGTATTGGATCAGTTTTTGCACATTTTCCCTGTCTCTCTCTCCATCTTATCTGCAAAAACCTTTGTTTTGGTGTCTGCCCTCTGTCATATTCTATCTGCTTCTATTTTCTCTCTCGGAGCCTTTCTCTTTATCTGTGACTGCCGGTCTCCTTCACGTTTGCTTCCTTTCATCTTTATCACACCACTCCACCTGCTCTTTCTCTTCTGTGTCCCATTCTCTGAGTTTGCTTCTCTTGTTTCAACTGACCTCTCTCTCTCTCTCTCTCTCTCTCTCTCTCTCTCTCTCTCTCTCTCTCTCTCAAGCGCACGTTTTCCCTCACTCACTTTCCTTTTGTATTTCCTGCCCTGATGACCTGTTTAAACATTGGAAAACATATAGCCACACGATTCATATAATAAATAATGAATTGGGACAGGACACATTGTGTGACTGGAGATAACAAAAGTGAAAGATCGACTGAAAGAAAGCATTGATTGTTGAATAAAAATAACAATGACCTTGAGAATTGGGAGGATTCTGGAAACGTGTGAAGGAATCGATGGAGAGAGGAAGTAAAATATGAGACTAAGCCACAGAGTGATGAAAACAAATTGACAGGTGTGTAAAATATAAAGATTAGCAACCGTAAATGTGGGTCCCTTACAGGCAGATAGGAGAATTATAAAGGGAAGATGCAAATAGTCAAGAAATTTAGAGTATGCTTTGTAATTATTATAATGGTCAAAGACACAAAAACATTTTGGAAAGTGTGGGGAACCACGGATCGATTTCAGAGTGAGGCTTTTTTAAGAAATTAGGTTTTTGAAATATGAAGACAAGAACAATTGGAATGAATCTGCTGGGCTTGATGACTGATATCCAAGGAATTTAAAGGATCTCGACAGAGAAGCTGATTCCAATCGTTATAACCTTCCATCGACTGTAGAACCATCTCTTCAGAAGGAAAGTTGACAGAGACTGTTCCCAAGGAATAAATATTGTTTATTTTCGTAATTTATTGATGAAAGTCAGTGGATATTTCAGCCCCAGCTTTATCTCGTCTCTGATCTTACTCTGTGTCCCTGCATAAACAAATGGGTTCACGCAGGAACACTAGTACGGAAGCACATACCCACTTTCTTCCAGAGGGTAATTTGAGTTACTGAAATTGGAACCTAAAAAGTAAGAGACACTGGTAATGCGAATGTAGATGAAACTTATCAGTACCAGTAGCCAAAAGAGGATGAAGATACCCGAGATACTTAGAAGTAGGTTGATAGACTTCCTGCGGCTGTCCATCTCCGGGTCGCTCTGTCTCTCACTGCTCCCAACGACCTGGAGTCTCATGCTGATTCCGTTGGTCCTTAAAATGTGCCTGACGGTTAGGAAATTAAGCAGCAGAATTAGAACGAATGGCAAGCAAGGGACTAAAACGCTGTCGATCCAGTCATGTGCTACCCAGCCAGGTGAGGTATAAAATTCTGGCTTAATATTGCACAGTGTGGGCTCAGTTTTATGCGGAGGTTCACACACAAAGTAGAGAAATACATTTTGGAAGCAGGTCAGGGCAGTCTCCATTCCAATCACCACAGCTGCAGTTCGCTTCGTGCAATATTTTGTTTTCAGTTTTTGGCAGCAAATAGCCACAAAGCGATCAAAAATCAACATTACCTTCACCCAGACGGAGCGGTCTCTTACACCGTAAGTGACTGCAAGATTCACACTGCAGGCAGAAGCGATGGTCAAGAAATTGAATGGGAAAGAGATGGGAACAATCCACATTAATATCGCGCCCGTGATAATGACCAGGAGATCCGTCACTGCCATCGGCAGCAGGTAGACAGTGATACATCTGGAGCGACCACATCGTCTGCGGAACATCAGCCCAATCACGGCCAAGTTATCTGTAATAGATGAAAAAGGAGGAAGTGCGGGTGTGTCTGTGATTGTGTGTGGTGTGGGTTTTGTGAGTGATATTGTATGCAAGTGTGTGGTGTGAGAATACTTGCGTGTGTGTTTGTATGTTTCTGTGTGATGCAAGTGTGGCTGTCATTTTGTCTGTGGTGTGTGCTGTGTCCTTTTTGCAGGGGGTGTATTTAGTTTGAACGTATGTGGTATCTGGTGTGTATTTTGGTGTTTGAATGTGTGTATTTGACAAAAAAGATAAATAGTAGAACTCAAAGCAATGTATTGCTTTGACACTTGAAACTGAATTGACAGACAGTTATTTAACTTAGAATTCTATCATGTGATTAACTGTGCTGTAATGTTGCAACATACTTCAGTTTGGATCTTACCATAGAACCATGGGACAATACGGAACAATATAAGCTTTTCGGCCCACCATGTTGTGCCGCCCTTCAAACCACACCTATGACTATCTAACCCCTTCCTCCCACATATCCCTCCAACTTAAATTCCTCCATATGCTTATCTAACAATCTCTTGAACTTGTCCGATTTATCAGCCTCCACCACCACCCCAGGCAGCGTATTCCATGCACCAACCACTCTCTGGGTGAAAATCCTCCCTCTGACATCTCCCTATAACTTCCCACCCAATACCTTAAAGCCACGTCCTCTTGTTTTGAGCATTAGCGACCTGGGAAAGAGGCGCTGGCTGTCCACTCCATCTATTCCTCTCAATATCTTGTATACCTCTATTATGTCTCCCCTCATCCTCCCAATGAGAACAGCCCTAGCTCCTTTAATCTCTACCCACAATCCATACTCTCCAATCCAGGCAGCATCCTGGAAAATCTCCTCTGCACCCTTTCCAATGCCTCCACGTCCTTCCTATAATGAGGCGAACAGAACTGGACACAGTACTCTAAGTGTGGCCTAACCAGAGTTTTGTAAAGCTGCTTCATCACTTCGCCGCTCTCAAACTCGATTCCCCGACTTACGAAAGCTAACATCCCATAAGCTTTCTTAAGAACCCTATCCACCTGCGAGACAACTTTCAGTGATCTGTGGATATGAACCCCCAGATCCCTCTGCTCCTCTACACTGTTCAGAATCCTTCTATTTACCTTATACTCCGCCTTGGAGTTTTTCCTTCCAAAGTGTACCACCTCATACTTCTCTGGATTAAACTCCATCTGCCTCTTGTCAGCCCAGCTCTGCATCTTATCAATATCCCTCTGCAAGCTTCTACAGCCCTCCACACTATCCACAACACCACCGACCTTTGTGTCATCTTCAAACTTGCTAACCCACCCTTCCACCCTCTCATCCAAGTCGTCAATAAATATCACAAAAAGCAGAGGTCCCAGAGCCGATACCTGCGGGACACCACTAGTTATGGCCCTCCAATCTGAATGCACTCACTCCACCACAACCCTCTTCTTTCTACGGGCGAGCCAATTTTGAATCCATACGGCCAAGCCTCCCAGGATCCCTTGACCTCAGACCTTCTGAAGAAGCCTACCATGCGGAACCTTGTCAAACGCCTTACTAAAATCCATATAGACCACATCACTACACTACCCTCAGAAATCTTCCTGGTCACCTCCTCAAAGAACCCTATAAGGCTTGTGAGGCAAGATCTTCCCTTCACAGAACTATGCTGGCTGTAGCTAATCAGTCCATGTTTCTCCAAGTGCTTATAGATCCTATCTCTTAGAATTCTTTCTAACATCTGTCCCACCACAGACTTAAAGCTCACTGGTCTGTAATTCCCTGGACTATCCCTACTACCTTTTTTGAATAAGAGGACAACATTCGCCACCCTCCAATCCTCCGGTACCATCTCCGTTGACAATGAGGACTCAAAGATCCTAACCAACGGTTCAACAATCTCCTCCCTCGACTGACGAAGCAGCCTGCGGAATATTCTGTCAGGCCCCAGGGACTTATTTGTCCTAATATTTTCTAACAACTCCAACACATCCTCTCTTAATATCTACATACTCCAGAACATTACCCTCACCTACACTGTTCTCAGCATCATCAAGACACCTCTCCTTGGTGAATACTGAAGAGAAATATTCATTGAGACCCTCACCAACTTCCACAGCTTCCAGGCACATCCTCCCACCTTTGTCTTTAATCGGACCTACCTTTACCCTAGTCATCCTTCTGCTCTAAGTACGAGAAAAAAAGCCTTGGGATTCTCCTTAACCCTACTCGTCAAAGCCTTTTCATGCCCCCTTCTCGCTCTCCTCAGCCCTTTCTTAAGTTCCTTCCTTGCTACTCTATATTCCTCACAAGCCCTGTCCGATCCTTGCTGCTTACAACTTATGTATGCTGCCCTCTTCTTCCTAACTAGTTGTTCCACGTCTGTCGTCACAAATGATTCTTTCACCCTGCCATTCCTTCTCTGCCTCGCCGGGACGCATTTACCCCTAACATCCTGCAAAAGATCCCTGAACATCGACAACATCTCCATAGTACATTTCCCTTCAAAAATGTCATCCCAATTTACACTCCCAAGTTCTCGCCTTATAGCATCATCATTCGCCTTTCCCCAATTAAGTATCTTCCCGTCCTCTTTGCTCCTATCCCTGTCCATGACAATTCTAGTTATGGTGCAATGGTCACAGTCCCCCAAATACTCACCACCAGTAGATCTGTCACCTGACCCAGTTCATTACCTAAAACTAGATCTAATATGGCATTCCCTCTAGTCGGCCTGTCAACATACTGCGTCAGGAATCCGTCCTGGACGCACTTAACAAACTTCACCCCGTCTAAACCTTTGGCACTAAGTAAGTGCCAATCAATATTTGGATAGTTGAATTTTCCCATTATAATAACCCTGTTATTTTCGCATCTCTCCAAAAACTGCCTCCCAATCTGCTCCTCAGTAACCCTGCTGCTACCGGGGGACCTATAGAATACTCCCAGGAGGGTAACTGCCCATTTCTTGTTCCTAACTTCCACCCATATTGACTCTAGAGCGGATCCTTCTCCATCATCTACCATTCTCGCAGCTGTAACAGTGTCCCTGATCAGTATCGCCACCCCTCCTCCTCCCCCCACTCCCTATCCCTTTTAAAACACTGAAAACCAGGAATATTCAATAACCATTGCCGCCAAGATGTCAGCTCTGTCTCTGTAATAGCCACAATATCGTAGTTCCATGTATTTATCCAAGCTCTCAGTTCATCTCCCTTATTCCTGATGCTTCTCGCATTCAAGTAAATGCACTTTAGCCCATCCACCTTACTACTTCTGTAGCCTGTACTCTGCTTCTCCTCCCTCAAAGCCTCTCTACCTCTCAGATCTGCCTTTTCCCCATTCCCTTATTCCTGTAACCTACTCCTCCGGTTCCCTTCCCCCTCGCAATCTAGTTTAAATCCTCCTGAACCACCCTAGCAAACATGGTCACAAGGATATTGGCCCCCCTCAGGTTCGGGTGTAAATCGTCCTCTCTGTACAGGTCCCACCTTCCCGAGAAGAGATCCCAATGATCCAAAAATCTAAAACCCTCCTTCCTACACCAACTTCTCAGCCACGCATTTATCTGCCATCTTCTCCTATTCCTACCTTGACTATCGCGTGGCACTGACAGCAATCCCGAGATCGCTACCCTCGAGGTCTTGTCCTTCAGCCTTCTGCCTAGCTCGCTAAGCTCACTTTTCAGGACTTCACCCCTCTTCCCACCTATGTTGTTGGTACCAACATGAACCACGACTTCTGGCTGTTCTCCCTCCCGCTCTAGAATCGTGTGGACCCGATCAGTGACACCCTGGACCCTGGCACCTGGGAGGCAACATACCATCCGGGATTCATGCTCACTGCCACAGAACTTCTTCTCTGTTTCCCTGACTATCGAGTCCCCTATCACTCCTGCCTTCCACTTCTCCCTTCCCTTCTGAGCAGCAGGACCTGTCCCAGTGCCACAGAGCTGGCTACTACTGCTTGGACCCGCCAAGTCATCTCCCTCAACAGTCTCCAAAGCAGAAAACCTGTTATTGAGGGGAACAGCATCAGAGGTCCTCTGCTCCATCTGACTGTTTGTTTTCTTTTTCCTTTTACCTCCCCTGAGAGTCACCATTCTATCTACTTCCTGAACTCCAGAAGTACCTGCTCTAAGGGGTTGACCGTCTCCTGATGAACAGCATCTAGAAAACTCTCCCCCTCCTTGATGCTGCGCAGTGTTTGAAGCTGCAACTCCAGCTCATCGATTTTGAGCCGAAGTTCCTCCAGCCTCAAGCACTTACTGCAGATGTGGCCAGACAGTCTGTGTCTGTGGAAAACATCCAGAACAAGAATGTTATCTTTCACTGACACCTTCAACACTATCAACACCACTGATATTCATGTTGTTCGTCATCTCTCCCAGATGACTGAAAATACCGAAAAAAAAGCTTTTTCTATTAATTTTTCCCCATCCAGTATTTTTCCATGACCTGTCCTCTTGTGAAACCACCCAGATGTATGTTTGGAGCTCACTTCCCGAAAGCGATATATGCATATTTAAACCACATTTGGATGTTTATTTGAAGAACGACTGATGGTGCTAAAACGTGGGATGAGGTTTTTTCCACTGGCAAAGACACAGTGCACCAACTGGCCCAACGTTGTAAATCTTCATAACTCAGTTAAATCACAGATCATTGCTGCAAATCTGCGCTCCCTCGGATGTCCCTTCCACATGCACGTCATCATCCACTAAACCAATTCCGTATTTCATTCCGCTCCCTCCCCACATATACCATTAGTTATCTGGTTTGTCCAATTGACAAGTAGCTTCAGATATCCCCAAATTTTTCTCCTTCGCCAAGAATACCAATATCAAGCCCTATTACACCATGTACTCCTCCTCTTGTCTCAACTGCTTTGAGCTAAAATCTCATCCATCAGCATTCATCAATGACCGATCTTCCACATTGCAATAAATTCACTTTCATCACCTCTCTGCAGCCAGTACATTGAAGCACAAAATCTCCAGTTCAAATACCCATCCTGAACTTACTGACTTACTGGATCCTCAGTTCCACTATTACAATATTCTCATGCTGTTTTCCAAACACTGCACGTCCTGTTTTAAAGTGATAACTTAAATTTTGTGTCAAATTTTGTTTGAAACTCTTCATACCAGTGGCATTAGAAAATAAATTGCTTCCATTATAGTTGGGTGTTTACCACCGGAATGAGAAGAGATGATATAATAGGGATCAAAACCATTCAAGATTGGAAGATGTAAAGAAGAAACATTTCCGCTCATTGTAATAAAATGCACAATGAAGAAATAAAACTTAAAGGGAATAAAATATTCAATTAAAATGGTACAACCAATGAGAGAAAACATTTGAAGGGTATTAATGATACAGAGAGAATAGCAAAGGGGTAAAAATCTCCAACGTACAGAAAGCAATACTAGTAAACACAGCAGCGATGCAACATCTCACATCATTTCACAGATTGATAATTAACATCAATACTTTACCAGGAATGCCGATGACTGCAATGATGGAAATGGCCAACCCCAAGATTTGTGGAACACCATGCATTGCTATCGAAAGTTTTAACCACACAATACACTGCATTCACAGTCTGTTATATTTATACCGGACATCAATACCAGGGAGTACAATTAGGAAGGAGTCTTTGTTTTTTTGTGCTATTATATTAATTGAAAAGCAACTTATGCAGCCATGTCAATTATTGTTTTGAGGAATAAGTGTGTGTAATATGTAATTCTGCTTACATTTCATCCAGAAAAAGTAATAGAAGTCTTAAAGGGTTGGATGTAATTGGTGAAAATGTCTTTAGCACCTGACACACAATGATCAGGAGCAAGATGTTGTTCAAATGAGAAAATGAACAGACACATTGTATTTAATTTGTGGAATGATCAAAGTCAAGTTCAAATTCAAGTTCATTATCAAATGCACACATACATGTCTGCACGGGTGCAATGAAAAACTTACTAGCAGCAGAATCACAGGCACATCGCATCAATAAGGAAAACATAAATTGAACATTTTCACAAGAAAGACAAGAACAAAAAACTAAGAGTTTTGTGCAAAGTGTTGAACGAGGTCATCGTATTGGTAAACTCAAGTGCTAAGAGTTGTGTCGGTTGGTTCAAGAACCGAATGTTTGAAGGGAAGTAGCTGTTCTTGAACCTGGTGATGTGGGACTTCTGACTTCTGTACCTCCTGCCCGATGGTAGCGGTAAGAAGATAGCATGGCCTGGATGGTGGATGTTGCCTTCTCGGGGCAGCACCTCCTGTGGACAAAACCGATGGTGGA
This sequence comes from Pristis pectinata, assembly GCF_009764475.1. Classification (NCBI taxonomy): domain Eukaryota; kingdom Metazoa; phylum Chordata; class Chondrichthyes; order Rhinopristiformes; family Pristidae; genus Pristis; species Pristis pectinata. The sequence continues at coordinate 1,364,189 of NC_067444.1, read as the reverse complement.
TGAGTCGCTGATGCATTGGGCAGAGTCCACAATGCTCTGTCATTTCTATATTCTTGCGCATTTGAGTTGCTGTTAAGACCATGATGCAACCAGTCAAGATATATTTAATAGTACATATGTAGAAGTTTGTTATAGTGTTCAGTGACAAGCCAAATGTCCTTAACCTTCTTAGAAAACAAAGTTTATGGCACACCTTTTTTATTGCATCTGTGTGCAGTGCCCAGGACAGCTCATGTAATATTTAAAGCTGCTGACTCACTCGACTGTCAATCACCCAATGTAGACTTGTGTATATTCACCCTCCTTCCCCTTCCTGAAGTCAATAATCAGCTTTTTCGTTCCACTGACGTTGAAAGAGAGGTTGTTGTTGCGGCACCACTGAACCAGGTGTCCTATCTCGCTCCGGTAAGCTGACTCATCACCACCTACGATTCATCCAACAACAGTGGTGTAATCCACGAATTTGTATATGGAGCTGTGCTTATCTACACAGTCATGGGCGTAGAGAGTAGAGCAGGGTCTAAGCACGCAGCCTTGAGGTGCACCTGTGTTGATGATCAGCAAGGAGGAGACGTTGTTACCAAACCTCACTGATTGAGATCTGCTGATGAAAATGTCGAGTATCCAGTTGCAGAGGGAGGCACAGAGACCCAGGTCTTGAAGTTTGATGATAAGTTTGGATGGGATGATTGTGTTTAACACCGAGCTGTAGTTGATGAACAGCAGCCTAACATATGTGTTCCTGTTGTCCAGATGGTCCAGAGGAGAGTGAAGAGCCAGAGAAATCACAGCTGCGTTTGACCTGTTCTGGTGGTCAACAAATTGAAGTCGATCCAGGTTCCCTCTGAGGGAGGAGTTGATTTGTGCCAGAACCAATTCTCTCGAAGCTTCTCATTACAGTTGATGTAAGTCCTACCGGACTCTAATCATTGAGGTATGTCACCACGCTCTTCTTAGGCACCGGTACGATGGATGCCTCTTTGAAGCAGATGGGAACCTCAGACCGCAGAAGATGAATATGTCAGTAAGCACTCCAGCCAGTCGGTCCGCACAGATCTCTGGTACTCGGCCAGGAGGCCGTCTGGACCAGGCACCATTTGTGAATTCACCATCTTGAAGGATGCCCGCTCGTTGGCCTCAGAGACTGAGATCACGGGTCGTCCGGAAATGTGGGGCTTGTGTGGGTGTGTCTTAGTTCTCCATATCAAAGCGTGCATAAAAGGCAGTGAGCTCATCCGGGAGTGATGGGTCGTTGCCAGTTATGCTGCCTGATCTCACCTTGTCGGAAGTTATATTGTGCAAGCCCTGCCACAGCTGTTAAGCATCCATCTGTGATTCCAGTAGCCTCTTTGCATTCGCAATGGCCGACCGAAGGTTGTACCTGCAATTCTTATACACATGTCCTTACGAAGACGGTGATGACCGTGGCATATTCATTTAGGTCCATATATAAGTCTGCTGACGAGTCCTACCCACTGACTCGAATCAATCACGAATTCGCTCCTCCACCTCTGCCGTCCAGCTCTTCATCGTCCTCTTCACCGGTGCTGAGCTCTTCAGTCTCTGTCTGTACGAAGGCAGAAGAAGCAGAGCCAGGTTTTTGGATTTACCAAAGTGCGGGCGAGGGATGGAGCGGTCAGTGTTCCAGATGGCCGTACAGCAGTGGTCGAGTGTGTTGTGTCCTCTAGTGTTGCAGTTGATGTGTTGGTAGTAGTTCGGCAGAGACTCCTTCAAGCTCGTCTGATTTAAGTCTCCCACCACGATGTGACAGCTGTTGGGGTACGCCCCTTCGTCACTTTTCTTTCAAACTAAATGTTGCTTCCTTACTTGGGCTCCCCGTTCTTTACCCACTCCCCTCTGCTAAGTCTTGAGCCTCTGACTCTTTTCTCAGTCTGGAGGTTTGTGTGTACCCAGCAGAGTGACAATTCCTTCTTTGTTCCTGATGTCAACCCACAGAGTAGCCTCATCTGAATATCCTCCCTCAGTACCCCTGTAATGGATGACTGAATCAATGCTGTAATCCCACCACCTCTTTTACCCCTCCAGGTCACGTCTGAAGATTCCAGACACTGAGATGTTCAGCTGCCAGTCCTTTCGCAGCTTCTTTCGGCCCCTCCCACTTTTTCAAAACAAAAGGTGTCACCATGGGCACTCGCATGGGCCCCAGCTATGCCTGCCTCTTTGTCGGCTATGTGGAACAGTCTATGTTCCAAGCCCACACCGGTAACGCCCCTCAACCCTTCCGCTACATTGACGACTGCATTGGGGCTGATGACTGCACCCGTGCTGAGCTCGTCAATTTCATCAACTTGCCTCCAACTTCCACCCTGCCCTCAGATTCACTTGGTCCGTCTCCGACACCTCTCCCCCCTATCTGGATCTCTCTGTCTCCATCTCCGGAGACAGATTAACCACAGACACCTTCTACAAACCCACTGACTCAGACAGTTACCGAGGCTACACCTATTCCCACCCTGTCACTTGTAAGAACGCCATCCCCTTCTCCGTTCCTCTGCCGCATCTGTTCCTATGATGAGGCTTTCCATTCTAGGACATCAGATGTCCTCCTTTTTCAGTGACTGCGGTTTCCCTTCCACCACCATCAACGCTGCCCTTACCCGTCTCTCCTCCACTTCCTGCACGTCTGCCCTCACCTCCTCCACCCGCCGACATAACACGGACAGGGTTCCCCTTGTCCTCACCTACCACTCCACGAGCCTCCGCATCCAACACATCATTTCCCGCAACTCCACCTCCAACGGTATGCTACCACCAAGCACATCTTCCCCTCCCCTCTCTACTTTCCAAAGGGACCGCTCTCTCTGCGACTCCCTTGTCCACTCGTCCCTCCTCACCGATAACCTCCCTGGCGCTGATGCCTGCAAAAGCACAAAGTGCTACACCTGTCCCTACACCTCCTACTTCACCGCCACTCATGGTCCCAGACAATTATTCCATGTGAAGCTGCGCTTCACCTGTGAATCTGAGGGTGTCATTTGTTTCATCTGGTGCTCCCGGTGCAGCCTCCTGTACATTGGTGAGACCCAACACAAATTGGGTGACCGCTTCGTTGATCACCTTCACTAGGTCTGCCGCAACAGTCAGGAGCTCCCAGTGGCCACCCACTTCAATTCCACATCCTATTCCCACAATTCCACGTCTATCCACGGCCTCCTCCACTGCCAATTCGAGGCCAGACGCAGTTTGGAGGTACAACACCTCATATTCCATCTTGGGAGTCTCCAACCTGATGGCCTCAACATCGATATCTCAAACTTCCGGTAACTTCACCCCTTCTTTTTCTCCCCCCCCCCCCCACCCAACTCTTTTGTCTTCCATTATTTCTTGTGGCTCCCCTCGCCCAGCTTGATGACTTACCCATCTCGTCTCCTCTTATTCCATGGTCCACTGCCCTCTTCTACCGATTCCTCCTTCTTCTTTCCCTTGCCTCTTCTACCTATCACCTCTCAGCTTATTACATTTTCTCCCCCTCCTCCACTCACGACCTTCTCCCTCTCACCTGGACACTTGCCCCCTGCCAGTGTGTGCTCATTCCCCTCCCCTACCTTCTTATTCTAGCTTTTGCCCTCTTAATTTCCAGTCCTGATGAAGGGTCTCACCCGAAAATGTCAACTGTTTATTTCGCTCCACAGATGCTGCCTGGCCTGCTGAGTTCCTCCCGCACGGTGTGTATTATTGCAGATTCCAGCATCTGCAGAAATTTTTGTCTGCCAGTCCTGTCCTTCCTTCCAGGAAGGGGAAGGAGGGTGAACATGCGCCAGTCTACGTCGGGAGATTGGCGGTGGAGAGATTCAGCAGCTTGAAATTCCCGGGCATTAACATACCAGCTAACCTGTCCTGGGACTTGCAATAGGTGCAGTCACAAGCAACGTGCGCCATATCTTTACTATCTTAGGAGGTGAAGGAGGTCCTAAACAGGCCTAAAGCGGATGCCATCTCCCTGGCCCTCCCTACACTCAGCTCTGGAGCATCTGGACAGTAAAGACACTTACGTTAGACTATTGTTTATTGACTACAGCTCTGCCTTCAATACAATAATACCAAGCAAGCTCGTCACCAAACTCCGAGACCTAGAACTCAACACCTCCCTATGTAACTGGATCCTTGACTTTCTAACAAACAGACCGCAGTGAGGATGGGCAGCAATACCTCTGGCATGATTATTCTCAACACTGGTGGCCCACAAGGCTGCGTCCTCAGCCCTCTACTCTACTCCCTATTCACTCATGACTGTGTGGCCAGATTCTGCTCTAACTCCATCTACAACTTTGCAGATGATACCACAATTGTAGGCCTTATCTCAAACAGCGATGAGGTGGAGTACAGGAAGGAGATAGAGAGCTTAGTGGAATGGTGTCATGACAACAACCTTTCATCTAATGTCAACAAAATAAAAGAGATTGTCATAAATTTCAGGAAAAGGTGCAGTGCACATGCACCCGTCTACATCAATGGTGCTGAGGTTGAGAGGGTTGAGAGCTTCAAGTTCCTGGAAGTGAACATCACCAATAGCCTGTCCTGGTCAAATCACTCAGATGCCACGGCCAAGAAAGCTCACCAGTGCCTCTACTTCCTCAAGAGTCTAAAGAAATTTGGTTTGTCCCCTTTGACTCTCACCAGCTTTACAGATACACCATAGAAAGCATCTTATCTGGATGTATCATGGTTTGGTACGGCAACTGCTCTGTCCAGGACTCCAAGAAACTGCAGAGAGTTGTGGATACAGCCCAGCGTATCACGGACACCAGCCTCCCCTTCTTGGACTTTTTTACCTCTCGTTGTCTTGGTGAAACAGTCAGCATAATCAAAGACCCAACCCACCCGAGATATTCTCTTTACTCTCCTCTTCCATCGGGTAGAAGATACAGGAGCCTGAGGGCACGTACCACTCGACTTAAGGGCAGCTTCTACCCCACTGTGATAAGACTATTGAACGGTTCCTTTAGGCAATGAGATGGACTATGACCTCACGATCTACCTTGTTGTGACCTTGCACCTTATTGCACTGCACTTTCTCTGTATCTGTGACACTTTACTCTGTACTGTTATTGCTTTTACCTGTAATACATCAATGCACCCTGTACTAACCCAATGTAACTGCACTGTGTAATGAATTGACCTGTACGATCGGTTTGTAAGACAAGTTTTTTCACTGTACCACGGTACAAGTGACAATAATAAACCAATACCAATTCCAATGCCTGGTTTGGTTTGTCACCGAACACTTCAACAAACTTCTGCAGATGTACTGTTGAAAGTATCCAGTTGGCTGCATCATGGCCCGAACAGCAACTCAAATGTGAATGAAGATAAGAATCTGCAGACAGTAGTGGACTCTGCCCAATACATCACGGGCACATCCCTCCCCACCATCGATAGTATCTACAGGAGGCGCTGCCTCAAGAAGGCAACACACATCATCAAAGATCCCCACCATCCAGGCCATGACATCTTCTTGCAGCTACCGTCGGGCAGGAGTTACAGAAGTCTGAAGACCCACATAATCAGGTCTAAGAGCAGCTACTTCCCTTCAACCATTCGTTTCTTGAACCATCTGTTACAACTCTCATCACTGAGTTTACCAACACCATGACACTTTCAGCATTTTCACTGAAATGTGTTCTTCCTTATAAAAATATTGTTCAATTCATGTTTCTCTTGTGAATGCTGCTTATCTGAGGTGATGTGCCTGTGAAGCAGCTGTGAGAAAGTTTTTCATTGCACCTGTGCATGCAGGTACTTGTGCATATGACAATAAACTTGAATTTCAATTTGACTTTGGTAATTCCACAAACTAAATACAACATCTCTGTTCATTTTTTAATGCCAAAAGCTTCTTGGTCTAGGTTGCTGTGTTCAGTGGCTAAAGAGAGCTGTTGTTACTTTTCTTGTAAGAAATGGAAGAAGGATTACATATCATACACATTTTTTCATCAAAACAATTATTGGCATTATCTGCTTTGAATTACTTGTTTCAATTAATGTAATTAATATTAGAAAACAATGATGCCTTCCTATTGTGTTCCCTGGTGACTAATGTTCGGTGTAAATACAACAGACTGTGAATGCAGTGTATTGTGTGCTTAAGCTTTCAACAATAATGCATGCAGTTCCACAAATCGTGGGATTGGCTATTTACTATTCCATCATCGGCATTCCTGGTAAAGTATTGGTGTTAATTATCAATCTGCAAAATGTTGTGAAATGTTGCATCACTGCTGTGTTTACTGGGATTGTTGCATTTTGTCAATTGTAGATTTTTAACCCTTTGCTATTCTCCCAGTATCATTAATACCCTTTCATTGTTTTCTCCCATTGGTTGTACCATGATATTTGAATATGTTATATCTTTGAAGTTTTATTTCCTTATCGTACATTTGATCACAATTAGTGGTCAAGCGTCTTCTTTTCAGCTTCTAATCTTCAATATTTTGATACTTATTATATCTCTGCTTATCCTGTTGTGAAACACCCAAATATAATGGAAGCAATTTCATTTTTTATGGCACTTGTATGAACAGTTTCAATCAATATTGATTGAAATCGCAGAACTGAGGATCCAGTTAGTCAGTAAGTGCAGGATAGGTATTTGAAGTGAAGATTTTGTGATTCAATGTACCGGCTACAGAGAGGTGATGAAAGTGAATTTATGGAGCGTGCATTGTGGAAGAGCGGTCATTGATAAATCCAGATTGATAGGATTTTAGATCAAATAAGTGGAGGCAAGAGGAGGAGCGCATGGTGTAACAAGGGTTGATGTTGTTATTCTTAGTGAAGGAGAACAATTGTGGGTTATCTTAAACTGCACTACTAGAACCAGACTACTAGTGGTGCATGTGGGAGAGAGCGAGGTGAAATACAGAATTGGTTTGGTGGATAAAGACGTGCATGTGAAAGGGACATCCGAGGGAGCGCAGCTTTGCAGCAGTGATCTGTGACTTAACTGAGTCATGAAGACTCACAATGTTGGGCCAGTTAGTGCACTGTCTCTGTGCCAGTGGAAAAGCCTCATCCCACTTTTTAGCACCATGTCTACAGCGCTCTTCAAATACACATCCAAATGTGGTTTAAATATGCATATATCCCTTTTGGGAAGTGAGATCCGAACATTCATCTGGGTGTGTTTACAAGAGGAGAGGTCGATGGCATTGTTGTACCAGCGGCAGAAATATTGGATGGGGTGAAACAGGTAGAAAACTAAGCTTTTTCAGGATTTTCAGTGATATGGAGATGCAGACGAACAACATGAAAATCAGTGGTGTTGATAGTGTTGAAGTTTTCAGTGGAAGGGAACGTCCTTGCATTCGATTATTTTCTACAGAGGAAGACTCTCTGGTAAGATATGGTAATATATGCCAGACACACAAAATACGTACCACACACACAAAATACAAACCAGATGTTCACGCCACACAAACACACACACACACGTGTTCTCACACCGTAAACACTCACACAATCTCATTCACAACACCCATAAACACACACACACACAATGACTGACACACATGCACTCCCTCTGTCTTCCTCTATTGCAGCTAACTTGACCGTGATTGGGGTAATGTTCCACAGACAATGTGGTCTCTCCAGATGTATCACTGTCTACCTGCTGTCGATGGCAGTAGACGATGGCAGTAGACGATGGTCATTATCACCGGCGTGATATTAATCCGAATTGTTCCCATAACTTTCCCATTCAGTTTCTTGACCATTGCTACCGCCTGCAGTGTGAATCTCGCGGTAGCTTATGGTGGAAGAGACTGCTCCGTCTGGGTAACGGTGATGTTCACCTTTGATATCTTTGTGGCTATTTGCTGCCAAGAATTGAAAATGAAATATTGCACTGAGCGAACGGCGGCTGTGGTGATCAAAACGTTTACTGCTCTGAGCTGTTTCAAAAGTGTTTTTTTTCTATTTTGAATATGAACCTCCACATAAAACCGAGCCCATACTGTGCAAAGTTAAGTCAGCAGTTTATACGTCACCTGGCCGGGTCGCATTTGACTGGATCGACAGCATTTTAACGCCTTGTCTGCCATTCGTACTAATTTTGCTGCTCAATTTCCTCACCATCAGGCACATTTTAAGGGCCATTAGAATCCGCACGAGACTCCAGCGCAGTGGGAACAGTGAGAGACAGAGCGACCCGGAGATGGACAGTCGCAGGAAGTCTATCGTCCTGCTCGTCAGTGTCTCGGGTATCTTCATTCTTTTGTGGCTACCAGTGCTGATAACTTTCCTCTACATTAGCTTCTCCGGCGTCACTTACTTTTCAGGTTCTAATTTCAGTGACTCAAATTTCCCTGTGGAAGAATGCGGGTACGCACTTCAGTTCTTGTGTTCCTGTGTGAACCCATTTATTTATGCAGGGACACAGAGTACGATCCGAGACGAGATAAAGCTTCGGCTGAAATATCCACTGACTCTCATTAATAAATTACTTAAATAAACAGTTTTTATCCTTTAGGAACAGTTTATGTTGCAAACCACCCTCATCTTCTTTTCTGTCATCTCGCCTGCTCATAGTGCATGCCTGCGACTCTACTTTGTACCGAGCTTAAGGAGGTTTGGTGTGTCACCAAACACAATTGCAAATTTCTGTGGATGTACGGTGGTGATTATTCTGACTGGTTGCATCACAGCCTCGTGTGGATGCTCCAGTAACAAGATTGCAAGAGGCTGCCAAGGGTTGTAGACCAGTCAGTTCCATCATGGACACAACCCTTCCCACGATTGAACACATCTTCAAGAGGTGGTGTCTTACGAATGCAGCATCCATCACGAAGGACGCTCACCATCCGGGACATGCCCTTTTATCGTTACAATCGTCAGGGAAGTGGTTCAAGACCCTGAAGACCTACATTCAATGATTCAGAAACAGATTATTTGCCTCTATCATCAGACTTCTGAACGGGCCATGAACTCGCTATTCCTTTTACCATGCAATTATTTTGTGATTTATTGTAACTGTGTGTCTTTGCTCTATACTTCTGACGCAAAACAACAAATTTCACATCATATAAAATCAGTGATGATAAATCTGATTCTGATACAGCATGGAAATCGTCCACGCCAACCAAGTTGCCTCACTGAGCCAGTCCCATTTGCCTGCATTTGGCCCACATCCCTCTCAACCTTTCTTACCCACGTACCTGTCCAAATGTCTTTGAAACATTGCAGTTGTTCCCACTTCTACCACTTCCTCTGCCAGCTCGTTCCATGCACTCAGTATCCTCTGTCCTCACACTTGGGTCCACGCTGCGTTGTGATGGCACCTTGCTTCTTCCTGATTTATGTACATCTTGTTATTTACCATCTCTTCTACACAGTCATATAGTCATAGAGATACACAGCACGGAAACAGGTCCTTCGGCCCACAAACGCCATGCTGACCATCAAGCCCCCATTTACACTAATCCCGATTTCATTCCCATCACCTCCTCCCAAATCCTGCCCCTCACGGGGGGTTCTCCACCATCATCCTGACTGCAGTCTACATCTCACCTCAGGCAGACATCATGCTGTGTTGGATGTTCATTTTCCAAGCCCCGGGTAGACTATTGTTCACCTCAGATTTTTAGCGCAGCATCAGAAAATGTCCAGGCATCAAGATTTTTGTTGTTCACTCAGTTATGCTTCTTTTTAGCACATCAGCAGAAGTTGTCCAAGGGTAAAGATGTTTGTTCTTCAACCATTTCAACTTGTAACCAGTATTCTTTGCTCATCCTCTTGACTTCTACCCTGTGCACTTTGCTCACCCTCTTTACTGAAGAGAAACAATGGGGTCCACGTTGGCCTCGTTAAACTATGACCTAATCAAGATCTAGCCTATTGGGGAGCTGTCTTTCAGCCTTAATTCCCTTTCTCTTATTCGGCATAGGTGACGGATCGGGACCTCTAGGGCGTCACTATTAGTGGTAGAATCAGAGTCGTAATCGTTGTCCGACTGAGGATCTATTATAGGTCTGTCCCCTACCCAAAGGTTCCGCCGTATGTCTGCACACAGGATTAACTCCTGAAGTTGCCGTCAGCTTGATGGTGAATGAAAGTCAACACCAACAGTTCTGCTATCTTAGAGTCAGAAAATCTCAACCTGCAACACTCATTATCTGCTGAGTCTCTACAGTCCCTGACAGTCAATTAATCCTTCTTTAGTTTCCCACCAGCTCCCATTTCTCTTGGTGATCAACGCTCTTTATTTCACAAACTGAGATTCATTCATTTATTGGTTACCCAAGTATTACAAAAAATAATTATTTGAATTCTTGAACTATCTCTAATTCTGCGCACTGATTGTTCTTGACTATCTGATGCTTCAGCCTTAACGCTCTAACGTCCAGTTTCCAAAGTTTAAATCTTGAACGGTGATTCACCTTTTACCTTCTTTCTTCTCATTGAATTACTTTCATAGTTAGCACCTTTCTCCCTACCTTTTGATATTTGCTCATTTCAAGACTGAAGCGCATGATCTAAAGGTCCCCCTCTCCCTGCATCCACCTGGCTAATGTGCTGTCATTAGAAAACAAGATTGAGGAGCTCAGAGCAATATTGCTTTATCAGAGGGACATGAGGAACTGCTGTGTGCTGTGTTTGTTCTTCATCAAGAGACAAACTTCGCATGGGTTTAACATCTGAACATTTTTATTAACCAACACCAGACTGACTTGCTTTTCTTCTTTTTTGCTGTCACCTCCTTTTCCCCCATGTGACACCTTGCATTGCCTGCTGGGAACTGTAGTTCTTTATTATAACTACATAATAACACAACTTCCCCCTTTAAAGAAAAACAAACACAATACTTTGCCCTTATAAACCTGCCAAGAACCCTTGTCCACTCAGCAGCTTTCAATCTGTCTCTGAGATGGTTTAATGGTCCTTCTTGGTCTGGGACTTGTTTCTGCAGATGTGTTGCTTTCATTTCCTGATTTGGTGTTTACCTGGCAACTCTGGTCCACATGTTCATTTTCTCCATATGTTGGCCCTTTGGTGTACTGACAGAGTGTATTGTGAAGAATGATGGCTGTCACGTGACACCACTGATCACCTGGTCAAAAGACATATCACTGTCACTCAAGCTCTGGCACCACCCATCCATCAGTACACACTTGACCATTGGCCTCTGTAAACATCTGTGTACCTGGCCTTGGGCCATTGGCTTGTTTGAACTACCTGGGCCGGACCACCCAGCCCTCCAGCACTTCCAGCTGGGTTCTCTCTCTTTTGTCTCAGAGGGATGCCCTGTTGGTAAGCTGTGTACTGTTTAAGAGAAATTGGTTCAGGAACCCTGGGAGCAAAGTGCTATTCCTGCACTGAGTTAAGGAAGGTTGTGGGTAGTGTGTTGCGTTTCCTTGATTGTTTGTACCCAGTTTGGTGTGTGTGTGTGTGTGTGTGTGTGTGTGTGTGTGTGTGTGTGTGTGTGTGTGTGTGTGTGTGTGTGTGTGTTGTTCCCGTTACCCTTTCCCTGCATTTGCCTTTGTAAATAAAATCCTTCCTTGCCAGACTGTGTTCCAAGTCCTTTACTTCTGAGACCTCAGACTGTCTTAAAACACAAGGGATGGGTCACAGTCATGGGTTGGAGCTTGTGGTCGTAGATTCATGCTGTTCCTCCTCAGAGGTGTCCCTCGCTCAATCTGCATCTGGTATGAATGTGGATTTACTTCTCCTTGCACAACTCCTTGCATGGGCCATGTGTCAAAATCATGATCTCGGATTTTCACTTGATCCCCAGGCTTCAGAACTGGTCGGCTTTACGCTGTCTTGTCGTGATTCTGTTTCTGTCTTTCTTCCCCTTCCTCTTTAGGCTGTTTGACCTTGTGTGCTCCTTCAGGTGTCAACAGGTTTTCATGTATTGGAAGGTTAGTGCTTATACATCGACCCATCAGCATTTGGGCTGGTGAAAGGCCGTCCTGCAGTGGCGCACTTCTGTAAATCATTAGACTTCTGTGGAAATCCTCTAGTCTATCTTGCGCTTTCTTCATGAGGATCTTCACCACCTTAACTGAACTCTCTGCAAGGCCGTTAGATTTTGGGTGATGTGAGCTTGAGTTTATGTGTCGAAACCTCCCAAACATTGGCAAAGGATTCAAATTCTCAGCTCAAATTGTGGACCATTGTCTGATATTACTCCACATGGAACCTCATGCCTCGCAAACACAGCTTTCAGGTCATGATAACTGCTTTGCTGAACGTTGAATGCAGTGTTGCAGCCTCTGGGTAATTGGAAAAGTAGTCTGTTACAATAATATGGCTCTTCCCATTGCAGTCAAACAAATCTACTCCAACTTTGAAATACGGCCTGTCTGGTACAGGGTGTGGTGTAATTTGTTCTGCTTGCTGCTTTCGTCTGTAGGTAAGGCATATTTCACATGAAGCCGTGGTCCGGCTGATGTCTTGGTTCATTCTTGGCCAGTGCATCATTTCACGTGCTCTATGTTTACATTTTATCTCCCCAAGATGCCCTTCGTGTATCTTCTGGAGCATCTCCTTGCGTAGTGACACTGGAATCACAAACTTGTTCCCTTTGAAGACCATATGTTTCACTACTGACAGTTCAGCTCTGCATGCCCAATAATCCCAAATACACATTGGACAGTCATCCTTTGCTGCTGGCCATCCTTTCCGTATTGTATCCTTCAGTACTTTCATTGTTTCATCTTCCTCTGCTGCTTTCCTAATCTGCTCTGTTCTATCCGGAGATACTGGAAAAGAGGTGACAATCATGTCAACATCGGCCTGTATATCTGCATGAACTTGTTGGTCACTCTTTTCTGTCTTGTCAACTGTTCAAGACAGCGCATCAGCAGCAAACATATTTTTACCCGGTGTGTAGATCATCTTCACATCATATTTCTGCAGCCTTATCGACATCCGCTGTATCATGGGACAGTCATTCAGTGGTTTGGCCAGAATTGAGACCAATGGTTTATGGTCTGTCTCCACTTCAATAGCTTGCCCATAGATGTACTGATGAAACCTTTCACACGCGTATGTACTCGCGAGAAGCTTTCTCCATCTGTGCATAGTTGGCTCCCGCATTTGTTAAAGCCCTTGATAGGCCACAGGTTGCCATGTGCCATCATGCTGCTGCAGTAGTACTGATCCAAGGCCGTGCTGGAACGCATCAGCTGATATCCTGATACACCTTTCTGGATCATAAAACTTCAGCACGGGCTCTTTAGTTAGGACCCTTTTCAACGTCTGGAAACACTGTTCTTGCTCATGAGACCAAATCCATTCATTTTGTTACTCAACAAGTGACCTAAGTGGTGCCGACACTGTTGACAGTCGAGGGATGTCACCCTAAGAAACGTCTCACCTCCTCTTTGTTTTGGGGTTTCTCCATGTTTACAATGGCTGACATCGTTCTTGGGTCAGGCATCACTAGCTCTTCAGGTATGACATCTCCTATGAAGATCAGTGTCTTCATACCAAACTCACATTTCTCTTTATTTAATTTCAAATTGACATACCTTGTCACGTCAAGCACTTGTCTCAGTCGAGTATCATGTTCCTCCTTGGTGGACCCCTAGACGATGATGTCATCCATGATGGTCTTGACACCAGGTATGTCCTCAAAAATCATATGGATGGTTTTATGGTAGCCTTCTGGTGCGGACAAGATCCCATATGGCAGCCGAAGATAGAGATATCTTCCCTGCGCTGTGTTAAAATTACACAGTCTCTACCTTGCCTCGTCAAGCTTCATCTTTTTTTAAAATTTTATTTACAGCGTGGTAACAGGCCCTTCTGGCCCAATGAGTCCGTGCCACCCATTTTGAACCTCAGATTAACCTACCCGTATGACTTTAGAATGTAGGAGGAAACCGGAGAACCTGGCAGAAACCCACGCAGACACGGGGGAACATGCAAACTGCTTACAGACAGCGAAAGGAATAGAACCCCCATCGCTGGTGCTGTAATAGCGTTGCGCTAACCGCTACACTACTGTGCCGCCAAAGCCCAGACGATGCGTCGAGCTTGCTGAACCATTTGGTACCTGAAAACTGGGACACCATCTCCTCCCGTGTTGGCAATTTAAAATGCTCTCTCGATGGCTTTATTGAGCTCTCTTGGGTGCGCACATATCCGCAAGGCTCTATATTTCTTTGCACAATGACCAGTGAACTGATCCAATCTGTTCGTTCTTCAATTTTCTGTATGACATTCATTCTTCCCATGCATGCTAGTTCCTGTTTAAGTTTATCTCTAAGTTGAAACGGAACTTGCCTGAATGCATAGATAACAGGAGCCACTGTCTCATCTATGTAAACTTTGTGTACACCAGGTAAGCATCCGAGCCCCTCCAAGACATCTGCATACTCTTCCATGAGTGTTGTGTGGTCATCTTTGGTATGTGAAGCTACTATGAAAACTCTTTTCACTAGTTTGAGCTTTTCACATGCACTCATACCTAATATTGGCTGCATTCTCTTTTCTACAATCAGTAGCTGTGATCTTAAGTGCTTCCCCTTGTACTTAAAGGTCACCGTACAGCCCCTTTTTACTGGAACTTTCTCTCCAGTGTAGCCTGTAACTTTTAACTTCACAGGGTAAATCTTACTCTTTACTGTGAGAGTCTTATAATCATCCATGGATAACAGATTCACCTGAGGTCCGGTGTCAAGCTTGAATAGAATTACTGTCTTATTCACAGTTACTGGAACAATCCATTCTGTTTTACAAGCAGCCAGAGTCAAAGAATTCCTCCATTTTCTCATCAACTGTGTGCACCTTTCTCTTGTTAACCCCAGCTTTGCAGCACCTTGCAAAGTGATTCTTCTTCCCACAGCTATTGCAGGACTTCCCATAAGCAGGACACATCTTTGGAATGTGTCTACCTCCACATCTGCTGCATCCGCTGTCTGAGCCTTCCTCTTTGCTTTGCTGTAGCTTTCGGAAACGCCTTGGGAGCTGCTTCCGTGTCTTTACAGCATGTTTCTGCTCTGTACAGCTCCTTAGCTTATGCTCATGTGGTTTCTGCTGGTCTTTTCCATTGTCAAATCTTTTTCACGCAACAGTCTTTCTCTGAGTCTGTTAACTGGAATTCCACAAACTATTCTGTCTTTAACTACTGAGTTTCTCAAATCTCCAAATTCACAAGACTTACTCAGTGCGTGAAGTTCAGCTAAGTATTGGTTGAAGCTAACACCTTGTTTCTGGTCACAAGAAAAAAAATTATCTCTCAAATGTGATGCTTTTACTTGGGATAAAATACTCCTCAAATTTTTCCATCAAAGTGCCCGACTCAAAAGCTGTCTTTTCAGTTTGAAAGCTGTGATAGATGTCCAAAGCATCTTCGCCAATCACGTGCAGACAAATTAAAGCTTTCAATTTTTCACCATTCCTTCCTGCTCCACTAGCATCTAAATATATGTTGAATTGCTATTTGAAGTGTTTCCAATTATCGGTTTGATTGCCAGTAAAATGTATAGGCTTGGGAGGACTTAGCTTATCCATAATGGGAACTCTCTGCCTCTCATCTGATTCTCTCTTGGCAAATCTGGTGACTGCTGAACTTCAGGAACAATGTGTTCCCTCGCCACGCCGGCCGGCTTTTTCTCCGTCTTATTACAGCTTTTCTTTCGTACTCACTGAGTCTTTTTCTCAACTGCACACAGTATTCATCTACTCTCTTGTTGGACCTCACACCAACTTCTGACACCATGTTATGTTTGCTCTTCATCAAGAGACAAACTCAGCGTGGGTTTCACATCTGAACATTTACTAAAGCAACAACACCAGACTGGCTTGCTTTCCCGCTCCTTTTACAGCCACTTCCCGTTCCCCCATGTGAACCCATGCATTGCCTACTGGGCACTGTAGTTCTTTATTATATCTACATAATAACACAGTGCCGGTTGGTTCAAGAACTGAGTGGTTGAAGGGAAGTAGTTATTCATGAACCTGGTGATGTGGGACTTCAGACTTCTGTACCTCCTGCAAGAATATGGCATGGCCAGATGGTTGAGATCTTTGATGGATGTTTACTTCTTCAGGCAACGCCTCCTATAGAAACTACCGATGGTGTGGAGTGACGTGCCCGTGATGTATTTGGCAGAATCCATTACTGTCTGCACATTCAAATTGCCATTCAGAGCATGATGCAACCAGTCAGGAGGAAGGCAACCGGAGGATTAGGTCAGAGGAAGAAGGGGATGGGGAAAAGTTAGATCAAACAGGTGAAGAGGCTTTGGGGAAAGAGACGCAGAATTCAGGCTACAAATGTAGTAAGGTAGATGGACTGAAGCATGTTTACTTAAGTACAAGAAGCGTCAGGAATATGGGAGATGAACCGAGGGTTTGGATAAGTATAGGGGAATATGATATTGTGGCTATAATAATAGGCTGAAGGGCCTGATCTTGTGCTGTACTATGTTCTGTGTTCTGTGTTTTTGTGACTGGGATTTTTATAAGTTCCTCTCTCTTACTTGATATTTGCAAATCTGTTATCTTTGGGATATTTACAGTGTCCTCACTGTGAAACCTGATGCAAAAACGTAGTTAACATAACTGCCATTGCTTTGTTTCCTGTTACTAGTTCACCAGCAACATTTCCTTAGTGGTCCCACCACTGCCTTAGCTGCCTTCTTCCCAGTTATATATTCAGAGACACTTTTACTGTTAGATTTGTTATTACAGGCAAGTTTCTTCACAAAATCAATTTTCGCCCTTCTTGTGAGCTCTTCCTGGTTTTCCGTGTTTCAAGAGGGATAGGGAAGGGGGAGAATAGGAGGAGGGGTGGCGATACTGGTCAGGGACGCTGTTACGGCTGTGGAACGGATGGATGTTGGATCTCTGGAGTCCGTTATGGGTCGACGTAAGGTAAAAGAAAGGAGCAGTTACTCTACTAGGAGTATTCTATGGTCCTCCCGGTAGCAGTAGATAGAGAGGAGCAGATTGGCAGGCAGTGTTTGGAGAGATGCAAAAATAACAGTGTTGTTATAATGGGAGACTTGAACTTCCCAAATATAGACTGGAACCCGCTTAGTACCAAAGGTTTAGATGGGACGGAATTTGTTAAATGTGTCCAGAAGGGATTCCTGACGCAGTATGTCGACAGGACGACTAGATGGAATGACATTCTAGATCTAGTTTTAGGAAATGAACTGGGACAGGTGAAGGCTCTATTGGTGGGTGAGCACTTGGGGGACAGTGACCATTGCTCCATAACCTTTAAAATTGTCATAGACAGGGACAGGTGCAGAGAGGATAAGAAGATATTTAATTGGGGAAGGCGAACAATGAGGCTATCAGGAGAGAACTTGGGAATGTAAATTGGGATGTCCTTTTTGAAGGGAAATGTACCATGGAGATGTGGTCGATGTTCAGGGATCTTATGCAAGATGTTAGGGATAGATATGTCCCCGTGAGGCGGAGAAGGAATGGCAGGGTGAAGGAACCGTGGCTGACGAGAGAGGTGGAACGACTTGTTAGGGAGAAGAAGGTAGCATACATAAGGCAAAAGCAGCAAGGTTCAGACAGGGTCCGTGAGGAATACTGAGTAGTGAGGAAGGAACTTAAGAAAGGGCTGAGGAGAGCTAGAAGTGGACATGAAAAGGCGTTGGCTAGTAGGGTTAAGTAAAATCCCAAGGCCTTTTACACGTACGAGAAGTGTAGAAGGATGGGTAGGGCAAAGGTAGGTCCGATTAAAGACAAAGGTGGGAGAATGTGCCTGGAGGCGGCGGAAGTGGGAGAAGTTCTCAATGAATACTTCTCTTCGGTATTCACCAAGGAGAGGGGTCTTGATGACGCGGAAGGGAGTGTTGGTAAGGGTAATGTTCTTGAGGATGTAGATATCAAGAGAGGATGTGTTGAAGTTGTTAAATAATATCAAGACAGATAAGTCTCCGGGGCCTGGCGGGATGTTCCACAGGCTGCTTCGAGAGGCGAGAGAGGAGATTGTTGAACGGCTGGTAAGGATCTTTGAGTCCTCGTCGACCACGGGAATGGTGCCGGAGGATTGGAGGGTTGCGAATGTTGTCCCCTTGTTCAAAGAAGTTAGTAGTGATAGTCCAGGGAATTACAAGCCGGTGAGTCTCACGTATGTGGTGGGTAAGCTGGTAGAAAGGATTCTAAGGGATAGGATCTATGAACACCTAGAGAATCATGGACGTATTAGGGACATCCAGCATGGCTTTGTGAAGGGAAGCTCTTGCTGTGTGGATCAAGAATTGGCTTGCATGTAGAAAGCAGAGGGTTGTGGTGGAAGGAGTGCCCTCGGATTGGAGGGCAATGGCTGGTGGTGTCCCGCAGAGATCTGTTCTGGGACCTCTGATTTTTGTGATATTTATAGATGACTTAGATGAGGGGATGGAAGGCTGGGTTAGTAAGTTTGCGAACGACACAAAGATCGGCGGTGTTGTGGATAGTGTGGAGGGCTGTCGGAGCTTACAGAGGGAGATTTATAGGATGCAGAGCTGGGCTGACAAGTGGCAGATGGAGTTCAATCCGGAGAAGTGTGAGGTGGTACACTTTGGAAGGACAAATTCCAGGGCAGAGCACAGGGTAAATGGCAAGGTACTTGGCAGTGTAGAGGAGCAGAGGGATCCGGGGGTTCATATTCACAGTTCACTGAAAGTTGCCTCACAGGTGGATAGAGCAGTTAAGAAGGCCAATGGGATGTTAACTTCCATAAATCGTGGGATTGAGAGCCCACGAGACTAGCGAGACCACACTTAGAGTACTGTGTTCAGTTCTGGTCGCAGCATGATAGGAAGGATGTCGAGGCGTTGGAGACGGTGCAGAGGAGATTTACCAGATTGCTGCGTGGAAAATGAGGAGAGGCTGAAGGTGCTAGGGCTTTATTCACCGGAAAGCAGTAAGATGAAAGGATACATGATAGAATTATATAAAATATTGCGAGGAATACACTGAGTAGACGTTTTCCACTACCTACTACATAGGGTACGTGTAGGAACTGGCAAATGAAAGATTGATGATTTCTACCTTCACAAACGCAGTTTCAGACAATTTGGAAGTTTTGTGATACATTTGCATTCCACTGCTCAGATTAGGTTGCACAAACAAATAAATGTTACCAAACTACTCAACATCATGAAATACATAACGTAAAGTTATCTTCCACAAGTAACTACATACGTTCAGTGTAGACACTGCCACATGAAGGAACCGATGCTATCTCCATTCAAAAACACTGTTTCACACAATTTGGAAGATTTGTTATGCATTTCCATTTAACTGTTCAGGGTTAAGTTGTACAATCAAATAAATGTTACCAACCTACTCAGCATCATGAAATACATAACACAAAATTGTTTTCCACAACTTACTACATAGCTTAGTGTAGAAACTGGCAAATCTAAGAACCGATTCGTTCGCCAATGAAAACGCTCTTTCAGACAATTTGGAAGTATTCTGATACATTTGCATTTAATTCTTCGGGATTAAGTTGCACAATTAAATTAATGTTACCAAACTACTCAGCATCATGACATACATAACATAAAGTTGTTTTCCACACGTTACTACATAGGTTAAGTGAGGCAACTGGCAAATGAAAGAATTGATGATTTCACCATTCAAACCAATGTTGCAGACAATTTGGAAGTATTATGATATACTTGCATTTAACTGTTCTGGGTTAAGTTGCACAATCAAACAAATGTTACCAAACTGCTAGGTAACAAGAAATACATAACAAAAAGTTGTTTTCCACAAGTCACTGCATAGGTTAAGAGTAGAAACTGACAAATTTAAGAAACGATGCTATATCCTTCAAAGCGCTATTTTACACGATTTGCAAGTTTTGCATTTAACTGTTCATAGTTATGTTCTAGAATGAAATAAATGTTACAAAACTGCTCAGTTCATGATATACATTACATAATGTTGTTTTTGACAAGTAACTACATAGGTTAAGTGTGGAAATTGGCAAATGAGAGAATTTATGCATTCTCTATGCAAAACGCTGTGTTAGCCAATTTGCAATTTTGTGATTCATCTGAAATTACGGTTTTAGCTATAACGTTTTACAATCAAATAAACGTTACCAAACGACTCAGCATAATGAAATACATGAGATAAAGTTGTTTTCCGCAAGTTACTACATAGGTTAAGTGAATAAACTGTCAATTCAAAGTATTGATGTTTTCTCCATTCAAAACGCTGTTTCGCTAATCTGGATGTTTTGGGATAAATTTCAATTTCATTGTTCAGGGTTAGGTTGCACAAGCAAATTAATGTTACCGCACTATTCAGTGCCATGAAATACATAACATAAAGTTGTTTTCCACAAGTTGCTACATAGGTTAAGAGTAGAATCTGGCAAATGCACGAATTCATAGTTTCTCCATTCAAAACGCTGTTTCAGCCAAGTCGGAAGTTTTGTTTTACATTTGCATTTCACTGTTCAGGGATAAGTTGTACAATCAATCTAATGTTACCAAATCTACTCAGCGTTATGAAATACAAAACATAAATTTGTTTTCCACAAGTTACCACCTAGGTTAAATATAGTAACTGGAAAATGAAAGAATTGATGCTTTCTCCATTCAAAACGCTGCTTCAGACAAGTTAAAACATTTCTGATACATTTGCATTTAACTCTTCCGGGTAGAGTTGCAGAATCAAATAAATGTTACCAAACTACTCAGAACCATGAAATACATAACAGAAAGTTGTTTTCCGCAACATACTACAGAGGTTAAGTGTAGAAACTGGCAAATGCAAGAATTGATGCTTTCTCCATTTCAAACGCTCTTTTAGCCAATTAGCATGTTTGGTGATACATTTGGAATGAACTGGTTAGGTTGAAGTTGCACTATCAAATCAATGTTACCAAATTACTCAGCGTCATCGAATACATAACATTAAGTTGTTTTCCACAAGTGCAGAAACTAGCAATTGAAAGAATTGAAGCTTTCTCCATTCAGAATGCTGTTTCA
The DNA here is from genome assembly GCF_009764475.1 of Pristis pectinata. Lineage (NCBI taxonomy): Eukaryota > Metazoa > Chordata > Chondrichthyes > Rhinopristiformes > Pristidae > Pristis > Pristis pectinata. Next base: position 1,343,265 of record NC_067444.1, on the reverse strand, counting down.
ACCAATCAGGAAGTTTTGTGATACAATCTCATTTAACTCTGCAGGGCCAAGTTGTAGATTCAAATTAATGTTACCAAAATAGTCAACGTCCGAAATACATAATATAAAGTTGTTTTCCACAAGTTACTACATAGGTTAAGTGTAGTGTTATGGACTCAGTGAAAGTCCCTTTAAGATAGAGAGTGTGTGTGTATGTGTGTGTGGGGCGTGCTTACGTCAATAGAAGATAAAGGACGTAATGACGTTGTTGAAGAAGTAAGAAGAAGAAGAAGGAGAGAGAGAGAAGGGAGAGAGACACCAGCCTGCTTGTTTTCTCTATCGATGGATGAGAAACAATAACTGTGTTTGCCACTGAAATCCATGTATGGAAGTTGGAAGTAATCCGGTGGAGTTCACTTTGTTGCTGACCTGTAGAAGGAAACAGGTATTTGTATGTGGACGACCACGGTTCGGATGCTTTTCGGGGTGAGGAAGTCACTACCGAGTAAACACTGAAGTGTCGTTTGGGTTCCATCGTGGAACATTTGGATTTCGTATGTACTCTCTCTATGTTTTTCTACATCTACATCTTATCTTCAGACAACGGTGGTTGTTGAAGAAGCCCTTGTTCATGTTTCACCTTATGGCTTGCGGAACTGAACTTTAAGAACCATTCAGGAACTGGGAGTTTTGGACTTTGTCACACACACACACGAAGAGTTTAGTTTTGGGGTTAACGTTCTAGGTTTAACATTCTTGAATTCTAACATACTAACCTTTTTACTTTTATTTTACGTATTATCAATAGTAGTGATTAATAAAATAGTTTTTAACACTGAATCATGCTCAGTGTGTTTCTTTTGTTGCTGGTTTGTGACAAAATTGGGGGCTCGTCCGGGATAGTTCCCAAGGTTAACGAGATTTGTATGGGATCCAATCCAAAGATTAACGAGTGTCGTCTGGGATTGTACCCCAGATTGACGAAATTTGTTCGAGATTCAATCCAAAGATTTTTGAGGGAGGTCTGATAAATTCTTTTTAATTGGCTTGTGTGTGTGGAAACCAGCAGCAATGGATATTAAGGCATTTTTGGAGTCACCAACCCAAAAGGGATTGGAGGTGGCGAAAAAGGATGATTTGATAAAGATTGCTACCAGGCTAAACCTTACAGAAGTAAAGCAGTCTATGAGAAAGGCAGATATTCAGAGATTGATAGCTGGCCATTATGTGGAAAAGAAGGTGTTTGAGAAGGAAGTGCTAAAACAGTTTCCTGGCAGTGAAATAGCAATTTCTGAGGCACAGGTGCAGCTGGCAAAGATAGAGGCTGAACGAGAACAAAATAAATTAGAAGCTGAACGAGAGCAAAAGAGATTAGAGGCCGAACGAGAGCAAACCCAGTTAAAGATAGAAGCTGAACGCGAGCAAACCCAGTTAAAGATAGAAGCTGAACGAGAACAAAAGAAATTAGAGGCTGAACGAGAGCAAACCCAGTTAAAGATAGAGGCCGAACAAAAGCTAACTCAGATGAAGATAGAGGCTGATCTAGCAATGAAGCAGATGGAGCTGGATAACGAGGAGAAAAAGAGGCAGCATGAGTTACAAATGAAGCGTAGGAGTTCGGAATCTGATTCTGATGATGGTTTTTCAGCCAGCAGGGAGGTTCGATTAGTCCCTCCGTTTGAAGAAGATCAGGTTGATCAGTATTTCCAACATTTTGAAAAGGTTGCTGTGAGTTCAAACTGGCCAAGGAAAGGATGGGCTCTTATGGTACAGAGTGTGATTAAAGGTACAGCTGAAAAAGCTTATTCTGCTTTGTCTGTTGAGGATGCAGCTGATTATACCAAGGTAAAACAAGCTATTTTGAAGGCCTATGAATTGGTCCCTGAGGCTTATAGACAAAAATTCAGAGACTTGAGGAAATCTGCAGATCAGACTTATATGGAATTTGCCAATGGAAAGAGAATATGTTTTGAACGATGGTGCCTGGCTAAAAATGTAGATGGGGATTATGATAAATTGACAGAATTGATACTGGTGGAAGACTTTAAAAGATGTGTTCCAGCTGAATTAACAACATATTTAAATGAAAAGGCAGTGGAAACTTTACAAGAAACTGCTAGGTTGGCAGATGATTATGCTTTAACCCATAAATCCAAATGGGGACAACCTAAAACCTTTCAAAAGAGTTACAAAGACAATCCAGGTAAACCAGAGATTAAATTGGGAGGTAATCAAAAAGGAAAAGATGAAAAGAAGCCAGGGCTGGAGAAACCTGTTGAGCGTACTTGTTATTACTGTAGGAAACCTGGCCACGTGATATCTAATTGTGCCCTTTTGAAGAAAAAGAAGGAAGCTGGGCCCAATGCTTGCTTTCAGGCAATTAAAAATCAAAAAGGTTTAGGAGATGCTGTTAAAGATCAGTCCTTGCAAGAGGGAAAAGTGGAAAAGTTGGAGGAGGTGAGAAAGGAATTCCGGTCGTATGTATCAGAGGGTTTTGTTTCACTGAATGATGAGTCACCCCAGGTGCCAGTGAAAATTCTTAGAGATACTGGGGCTAGTCAATCTCTCTTGCTGACAAGTGTTTTAAATTTTGGTGAAGAAAGTGACACTGGTGAAGTAAATCTAGTACGAGGCGTTACAGGTGAGACCATGTCTGACCCTTTTCACAGGGTGATTTTAAAGTCAAAGTTCGTAGAAGGACCAGTCGAGATAGGGATAAGACCTAGTTTGCCAGTGGAAGGAGTTTCTTTGTTATTGGGAAATGACCTTGCAAATGGAGAAAGTGATCCTGTGGTACGGTTAACAACCAAACCAAGGATTGATGAGTCTGAGAATGATCAAGATGTTTACCCATCATGTGCGGTGACTCGAGCTGGAGCTAAAGAATTAGCCAAGACAGACAGTCCGGTGCAGTCTGATGTGGTTCCTTGTGACAGTCCTAAACACGAAGAAAATTTTGATGCCTTATCTGAGACTTTTCTGTCTTCACTGGAGGATCAACATCCTTACAGTGAGCCTGAATTTAAAGATTTGTCTTTGTCGAGGAAGGATTTTATGGTGGAACAGACAAAGGACCTTGAGTTGACAGAATTGAAAGAAAAAGCTCTCTCATGTGAGGAGATTGAAAAAGTGCCAACTGGATACTATGTCAAAAATGGAGTGTTAATGAGGAAATGGAGACCTCCTCATGTTCCTGTTAATGAGGAATGGGAAGTTATTCATCAGGTTGTTGTTCCAAAAGTTTATAGGGATGAGATTTTAAACCTGGCCCATAGTATGCCTTTGGGTGGTCATTTTGGTGTGAATAAAACTGTAGGGAAGATCTTGAAACAATTCTATTGGCCTGGTTTGAGATAAGATGTGGTGATGTTTTGTCGAACCTGCCACACATGTCAGATGGTAGGTAAACCAAATCAAAAACCCCCTGTGGCTCCTTTGAAACCAATTCCTGCTTTTGGTGAACCCTTTTCGAAGGTGATTGTGGACTGTGTTGGTCCATTACCAAAGTCTAAGACTGGAAATCAGTATTTGTTAACCATCATGTGTGCCACTTCTAGATTTCCAGAGGCAATACCCCTTAGAAATATTAAGGCCAAGACGGTGTCAAAGGCTCTTGTAAAATTTTTTACCTTGTTTGGTTTGCCAAAAGAAATCCAATCTGATCAAGGTAGTAATTTTATGTCAAAAATTTTTCAACAAATAGTCTATGAGCTGGGAGCAAAGCAGATTGTATCATCTGCATATCACCCAGAATCTCAAGGAGCTCTGGAGAGATTTCATTCTACTCTCAAAAATATGCTGAAGACTTATTGCTTTGAAAACACAAAGGATTGGGACGAAGGTATCCATTTACTTTTGTTTGCCGTTAGAGAATCGATCCAGGAGTCAATCGGATTTAGTCCGTTAAAGCTTGTGTTTGGACATAGGGTGAGAGGACCTTTGGAGTTGTTAAGAGAGCAATGGGTTAATGAGGAAGTGCACTTGAGTCTGTTGGACTACGTCCAAAAATTTAAAACTCGGTTGGAGAGAGTCTGCCAGCTAGCGAGAGAGAATTTGAAAACAAGCCAGATAAGAATGAAGACATATTTTGATAGACGTGCTCGGCCTAGGACATTCGCAGTGGGGCAAAAGGTGTTGGTATTTTTCCCTAGCCAAAATAATCCCTTGCAAGCTCGCTTTTCTGGACCCTATGTTATTGAATCTCGAGTGACTGATCTAACATATATAATCAAAACACCAGATAGACGCAAGAAAACACAACTCTGTCATGTAAACATGCTAAAACCTTATTATGAGAGGGATTCAGTTGTGGCCTTGGTGGATGGTGAAAAGGTTGTTTCTAGAATGCCTGATGTTGATGTTGAGGAAGGCCAATTTAGACCAAATATTGTTCCATCGAAACTGAAAAACCAAAATATCCTGGAGAACCTTGAAACGAAGTTGGACCATTTACAAGTTTCACAAAAACAACAGATGAGAGAATTAATTTTAAAATTTAAAAATCTTTTCCCAGATGTTCCAAATAGAACATCGATAATTACCCATGATGTTGATGTTGGGAATGCAAAACCAATCAAACAACACCCATATCGAATGAATGTGGAAAAAAGTAAACTTGTTGATCAGGAAATAAAATACATGTTGGAAAATGATATTATTAGACATTCTACTTCAAATTGGAGTTCGCCCTGTGTTATTGTACCTAAACCTGATGGAACTGTTAGATTTTGCACAGATTACAGGAAAGTGAATGCTGTAACAAAGTCAGATGCTTACCCTATTCCTAGGGTGGATGATTGCATAGACAGAGTGGGAAAGGCAAAATTTCTTACAAAGATTGACTTATTAAAAGGGTACTGGTGTGTTCCATTAACAGATAGAGGAAGGGAGATTTCAGCCTTTGTAACCCCTTCTGGATTGTATGAATACAATGTTTTGCCATTTGGAATGAAAAATGCTCCAGCAACATTTCAAAGAATGATTAATTCAGTGATTCATGGGTTAAAACATTCAGATGCCTACATTGACGACTTAGTGACTGGGAATGATACATGGGAGGATCACATCTCTGCGTTAGAAAGGTTGTTTGAAAGACTTTCCAAGGCTAACCTTACAGTTAACTTGGCTAAAAGTGAATTTGGCCATGCCACTGTGACGTATCTTGGTTATGTTGTAGGTCAAGGCAAGCAAGCTCCTGTTCAGGCAAAAGTTCAAGCAATATCTGAGTTCCCTATTCCCACAGGTACGAGGACTGTTAGAAGATTTTTGGGAATGGTTGGATATTATCGAAAATTTTGTAAAAATTTTGCTGATATTGCTCTTCCCCTAACTAATCTTCAGAAGAAGGGAGTAAAGTTTGTTTGGACAGATTCTTGTCAAGAAGCATTTGAGAAGCTGAAAGCCATTTTATGCTACCATCCTGTGCTCAGAACACCTGACTTTGAAAAGCCATTTTCATTAGCAGTAGATGCCAGTGATGAAGCTGCAGGAGCTGTCTTGTTGCAGAAGGGTGACCTTGATGATATTGACCATCCTGTAGCTTTCTTTTCAAAAAAATTTAATGAGCATCAAAAGAATTATTCCACCATAGAGAAAGAATTACTGTCGCTTGTTTTAGCCTTGCAACATTTCAGTGTATATGTTTGCACCGCTCAGCAACCATTGACTGTGTATACAGATCATAACCCATTGGTGTTTCTGAGCAGAGTCAAAAACAAGAACAGAAGGCTGTTAAACTGGAGTTTAATTTTGCAAGAGTTTGATCTCATGATAACTCACATTAAAGGCAAAGATAATGTGATTGTTGATTGTCTTTCCCGATGTTAAATGGGAAACATGTATCTATACTAATCTGATAGTCTGTAGTTGTGTAGCATGATAATTATTAACATTACTAACTCTATGCGCGGTTAAAATTTTCTTGGGAAAATTTTTTTTTTTGGTGGGAGGTGTTATGGACTCAGTGAAAGTCCCTTTAAGATAGAGAGTGTGTGTGTATGTGTGTGTGGGGCGTGCTTACGTCAATAGAAGATAAAGGACGTAATGACGTTGTTGAAGAAGTAAGAAGAAGAAGAAGGAGAGAGAGAGAAGGGAGAGAGACACCAGCCTGCTTGTTTTCTCTATCGATGGATGAGAAACAATAACTGTGTTTGCCACTGAAATCCATGTATGGAAGTTGGAAGTAATCCGGTGGAGTTCACTTTGTTGCTGACCTGTAGAAGGAAACAGGTATTTGTATGTGGACGACCACGGTTCGGATGCTTTTCGGGGTGAGGAAGTCACTACCGAGTAAACACTGAAGTGTCGTTTGGGTTCCATCGTGGAACATTTGGATTTCGTATGTACTCTCTCTATGTTTTTCTACATCTACATCTTATCTTCAGACAACGGTGGTTGTTGAAGAAGCCCTTGCTCATGTTTCACCTTATGGCTTGCAGAACTGAACTTTAAGAACCATTCAGGAACTGGGAGTTTTGGACTTTCTCACACACACACACACGAAGAGTTTAGTTTTGGGGTTAACGTTCGAGGTTTAACATTCTTGAATTCTAACATACTAACCTTTTACTTTTATTTTACGTATTATCAATAGTAGTGATTAATAAAATAGTTTTTAACACTGAATCATGCTCAGTGTGTTTCTTTTGTTGCTGGTTTGTGACAGTAGAATCTGGCAAGTGATAGAATTGATGCTTTCTCCATTCGAAACGCTGTCTCAGACAATTTGGACGTTGTCTCCTACATTTGCATTTAACCGTTCGGGGTTAAGTTGCACAATCAAATAAACGTTATCAAACTACTCAGCATCATGAAGTACATAACATAAAGTTGTTTTCCAGAACTTCCTGCAGCGTTTCAGTATAAAAACTGGAAAATGAAAGAATTGATGCTTTCATCCATTCAAAACGCTGTTTTATCCAATTAGGAAGTTTGGTGATACATTTGGATTTAACTGTTCAGGGTTAAGTTGTACAATCAAATTAATGTTACCAAACAATTCAGCGTTATGAAATTCATGAGATAGAGATGTTTTCCACAAGTTACTTCAGAGGTTAAGTGTAGAAACTGGCAAAAGAAAGAATTGATGTTTTCTCCATTCAAAACGCTGTTTTGGCCAATTGGAATGTTTTCTGATACATTTGCATTTAACTCTTCAGGTTTAAGTTGTACAATCAAGTAAGTTTTACCAAACTACTCAGCATCATGAAATACATAGGATAAAGTTCTTTTGCACAACGTACGACATAGGTTAAGTGTATGAACTGAAATTGAAGGAATCGATGCATTCTACATTGAAAACGCTCTTTCAGACAATTTGGCAGTTCTCTGATACATTTTCATTTAACTTTTCTGGGTTAGGTTGCACAATGAAATAGATGATACCAAAATACTCAGCATCATGAAATACATATCATAATGTTGTGTTCCACAAGTTACTATATAGGATAATTGTAGAAAGTGGCAAAAGAAGGAATTGATGCGTTCTCCATTCAAAACGCTGTTTCAGACAATTTGGAAGTATTGTGATATATTTGCATTTAACTGTTCAGGGTTAAGATCTACAATCAAATCAATGTTCCCAAACGACTCGACGTCATGAAATACATGACATAAAGATGCTTTCCACATCTTGCAACAGAGTTTAAGTGTACAAACTTTCAAATGAAACAAATGATGTTGACTCATTTGAAACGCTGTGTCAGACAATTTGGATGTTTTGTATTACATTTGCATTTAACTGTTCAGGATTAAGTTTCACAACCAAATAAATGTTACCAAACTACTCAGCATCATGAAATACATATCATAATGTTGTTGTCCTCAAGTTACCATATAGGTTAATTGTAGAAAGTGGCAAAAGAAAGAATTGATGCGTTCTCCATTCAAAACGCAGTTTCAGACCATTTGGAAGTATTGTGATACATTTGCATTTAACTGTTCAGTGTTAAGTTGTACAATCAAATAAATATACCAAGAAACTGAGCATCATGAAGTACATGACATAAAACTGTTTTCCACAGGTTACTACATAGGTTAAGCTTAAAAACTGACAAATGATAGATTCGATGCTAAATCTATTCAAACCGCTGTTACACTCAATTTGGAAGAATTGAGATACAATTGAATTTAACTGTTCAGGGTTCAGTTCTACAATCAAATCAATGTTCCCAAACGATTCAGCGTCATGAAATACATAACATAAATTTCCTTTCCACATGTTTCAACATAGGTTAAGTGTACAAACTTTCAAATGAAACAATTGATGCTGTCTCTTTTGAAACGCTGTGTCAGACGGTTCAGATGTTTTGCATTACATTTGCATTTAACTGTTCAGGATAAAGTTGCACAACCAAATAAATGTTACCAAGCTACTCATCACCATGAAATACATAACATGAAGTTGATTCCATAAGTTACTACATCAGTTAAGCGCAGAAACTGACAAATGAAACAATCCATCCTTTCTCCATTCAAAAGAATGTTTCAGACAATTTGGAAGTGTTGTGAAACATTTGCATTTAAATGCTCAGGGTTAACTGTACATTCAAATAAATGTTACCAAACTACTGAGCATCATGAAATACATAACATAAAGTTGTTTTCCACAACTTACTACATAGGTTAAGTGTAGAAACTGGAAAAAGAAGGATTGATGATTTCTCCATTCGAAACGCTGTTTCAGACAATTTGGAACTATTGTGATACATTTGCATTTAACTGTTCAGCATTAAGTTCTACAATCATATTAATGTTTCCAAACTACGCATCATCATGAAATACATAACATAAAGTTGTTTTCCACAAGTCACTGCCTACGTTAAGCATATAAACTGACAAATGAAAGAAACGATGCTATATCCTTCAAAACGCTGTTTTACACGATTTGCAAGTTTTGTTTTACATTTGCATTTAACTGTTCCAGGTTATGTTGTACAATGAAACAAATGTTAGAAAACTGCTCAGCATCATGATGTACATTACATAATGTTGTTTTCCACAAGTAACTACATAGGTTAAGTGTGGAAATTGGCAAATGTATAATTGATGCATTCTCTATTCAAAACGCTGTTTTAGCCAATTTGCAATTTTGTGATTCATCTGCAATTACGGTTTTACGTATAACGATTTACAATCAAATAAACGTTGCCAAACTACTCAGCATAATGAAATACAAGACATAAAGTTGTTTGCCGCAAATTACTACATAGGTTAAGCGAGAAACTGTCAATTGAAAGAATTGATGCTTTCTCCATTCAAAACGCTGTTTTACCAGCATGGAAGGTTTGGGAGAAATTTTCATTTAATTCTTCAGGGTTAGGATGCACGATCAAATTAATGTTACTGCACTACTCAGTGTCATGAAATACATAACTTAAAGTTGTTTTCCACAAGTTGCAACATAGGTTAAGGGTGAAAATTGGAAAATGCAAGAATTCATAGTTTCTCCATTCAAAACGCTGTTTTAGCCAACTCGGAAGTTTTGTTTTACAATTGCATTTCACTGTTCAGGGATAAGTTGTACAATCAATCTAATCTTACCAATCCACTCAGCATCATGAAATACAAAACATAAAGTTGTTTTCCACAAGTTACCACCTAGGTTAAATATAGAAACGGGAAAATGAAAGAAATGATGCTTTCTCCATTCAAAACGCTGCTTCATAGAGTTTGGAGCTTCTGTGATACATTTGCATTTAATTCTTCCGGGTAAGGTTCCAGAATCAAAAAAATGTTACCAAGCTACTCAGCACAATGAAATACATAACAGAAAGTTGTTTTCCGCAACATACTACAGAGGTTAAGTGTAGAAACTGGCAAATGCAAGAATTGATTCTTTTTCCATTTAAAACGCTCTTTTAGCCAATTATCATGTTTGGTGATACAGCTGGAATGAACTGGTTAGGTTTAAGTTGCACAATCAAATTAATGTTACCAAACTACTCAGTGTCATCGAATACATAACATTAAGTTGTTTTCCATAAGTGTAGAAAGTGGCAAATGAAATAATTGATGCTTTCATCCATTCAAAACGCTGTTTTATCCAATTAGTCAGTTTGGTGATACATTTATATTTAACTGTTCAGGGTTAAGTTGTACAATCAAATTAATGTTATCAAACTATTCAGCGTTATGAAATACATAAGATAGAGATGTTTTCCAGAAGTTACCTCAGAGTTTAAGTGTAGAAACTGGCAAAAGAAAGAATTGATGCTTTCTCAAATTCAAAAAGCTGTTTTGGACAATTGGAATGTTTTGTGATACATTTGCATTTAAGTCTTCAGGTTTAAGCTGTACAATCAAGTACGTTTTACCAAACTACTCAGCATCATGTAATACATAGGATAAAGTTGTTTTGCACAACTTACTACATGGGTTAAGTGTATGAACTGAAATTGAAAGATTCGATGCTTTATTCATTGAAAACGCTCTTTCAGAGAATTTGGCAGTGCTCTGATACACATTCATTTAACTTTTCTGGGTTAGCTTGCACAATGAAATAGATGTTACCAAGATACTCAGCATCATGAAATACATATGATAATGTTGTTATCCACAGGTTACTTCATAGGTTAAGCTTAATAACTGACAAATGATAGATTCGATGCTAAACCTATTCAAAACGCTGTTCCACTCAATTTGGCAGTATTGAGATACATTTGCATTTAACTGTTCAGGGTTAAGTTTTACAATCAAATCAATGTTCCCAAACGATTCAGCGTCATGAAATACATAACATAAAGTTCCTTTCCACATGTTGCAACATAGGTTAAGTGTACAAACTTTCAAATGAAACAATTGATGATGTCTCTTTTGAAACGCTGTGTCAGACGGTTTGCATATTTTGTACTACATTTGCTTTTTAACATGTCCGGATTAAGTTGCACAACCAAATAAATGTTACCCAACTACTCAGCATCATGAAAACATTACATAAAGTAGTTTTCCACAGTTTACTACGTAGGTTAAGCGTAGAATCTGACAAATAAAAGAAGCGATTCTTTCTCCAGTCAAAACGCTGTTTCTCCAATATGGAAGGTTTGTGATACATTTGCATTTAACTGCTTAGGGTTAAGCTGTACATTCAAATAAATGTTACGAAACTACTCAGGACCATGAAATACATAAGATAAAGTTGTTTTCCACCACTTATTGCATAGGTGAAGTGTAGAAACTGGAAAAAGAAAGATTGATGATTTCTCCAGTCGAAACGCTGTTGCAAACAATTTGGAAGTATTGTGATATATTTGCATTTAACTGTTCAGCATTAAGTTATCCAATCATATTAATGTTTCCAAGCTACTCAGCATCATGAAATACATAACATAAAGTTGTTTTCCACAAGTCACTACATAGGATAAGCGTAGAAACTGACAAATGAAAGAAACGATGCTATATCCTTCAAAACGCTGTTTTAAACGATTTGCAAGTTTTGTGATACATTTGAATTTAACTGTTCAGGGTTATGTTGTACAATGAAATAAAGTTAGGTTACGGGTAGAACCTGGCAAAAGCAAGAATTCATAGTTTCTCCATTGAAAACGCTGGTTTATCCAAATCGTAAGTTTTGTTTTACATTTACATTTCACTATTCAGGGATAAGATGTACAATCAATCTAATCTTACCAATCTACTCAGCGTCTTGAAATACAAAAAATAAAGTTGTTTTCCACAACTTGCCACCAAGGTTAAATATACCACATGGAAAATGAAAGAACCGATGCTTTCCCCATTCAAAACGCTGCTTCAGACAATTTGGAACTTTTGTGATACATTTGCATTTCACTCTTTCGGGTAAAGTTGCAGAATCAAATAAATGTTACCAAACTACTCAGCACCATGAAATACATCACAGAAAGTTGTTTTCCGCAACATACTACACAGGTTAAGTGTAGAAACTGGCAAATGCAAGAATTGATGCTTTCTCCATTTCAAACGCTCTTTTTAGCCAATTAGCATGTTTGGTGATACATTTGGAATGAACTGGTCAGGTTGAAGTTGCACAATCAAATTAATGTTACCAAACTACTCAGCGTCATCGAATACATAACATTAAGTTGTTTTCCACAAGTGTAGAAACTAGCAAATGAAAGAATTGAAGCTTTCTCCATTCAGAACGCCGTTTCAACCAATCAGGAATTTTTGTGATACAATCTCATTTAACTCTGCAGGGCCAAGTTGTAGAATCAAATTAATGATACCAAACTATTCAACATTCGAAATACATAATATAAAGTTGTTTTCCACAAGTTACTACATAGCTTAAGTGTAGAATCTGGCAAGTGAAAGAATTGATGCTTTCTCCATTCGAAACGCTGTTTCAGACAATTTGGACGTTCTATGCTACATTCGCATTTCACCGTTCGGGATTAAGTTGCACAATCAAATAAATGTTATCAAACAACTCAGCATCATGAAGTACATAACATAAAGTTGTTTTCTAGAACTTCATGTAGAGGTTAAGTGTAACAACTGGCAAATGAAAGAATTGATGCTTTCTTCCATGCAAAACGCTGTTTTATCCAAATAGGAAGTTTGGTGATACATTTGGATTTAACTGTTCAGGGTTAAGCTGTACAATCCAATTAATGTTACCAAACTATTCAGTGTTATGAAATACATAGGTTAGAGATGTTTTCCACAAGTGACTGCATATGGTTAAGTGTAGAAACTGGCAAAAGAAAGAATTGATGTTTTCTCCATTCAAAACGCTGTTTTGGCCAATTGGAATGTTTTGTGATACATTTGCATTTAACTCTTCAGGTTTAAGTTGTAAAATCAATTAAGTTTTACCAAACTACTCAGCATCACGAAATACATAGGATGAAGTTGTTTTGCACAACTTACTACATAGGTTAAGTGTATGAACTGAAATTGAAAGAATCGATGCTTTCGACATTGAAAACGCCCTTGCAGACAATTTGGCAGTTCTCTGATACACTTTCATTTAACTTTTCACCGTTAGATTGCACAATGAAATAGATGTTACCAAAATACTCAGCATCATGAAATACATATGATAATGTTGTTTTCCACAGGTTACTTCATAGGTTAAGCTTAATAACTGACAAATGATAGATTCGATGCTAAACCTATTCAAAACGCTGTTCCACTCAATTTGGCAGTATTGAGATACATTTGCATTTAACTGTTCAGGGTTAAGTTTTACAATCAAATCAATGTTCCCAAACGATTCAGCGTCATGAAATACATAACATAAAGTTCCTTTCCACATGTTGCAACATAGGTTAAGTGTACAAACTTTCAAATGAAACAATTGATGATGTCTCTTTTGAAACGCTGTGTCAGACGGTTTGCATATTTTGTACTACATTTGCTTTTTAACATGTCCGGATTAAGTTGCACAACCAAATAAATGTTACCCAACTACTCAGCATCATGAAAACATTACATAAAGTAGTTTTCCACAGTTTACTACGTAGGTTAAGCGTAGAATCTGACAAATAAAAGAAGCGATTCTTTCTCCAGTCAAAACGCTGTTTCTCCAATATGGAAGGTTTGTGATACATTTGCATTTAACTGCCCAGGTTTAAGCTGTACATTCAAATAAATGTTACGAAACTACTCAGGACCATGAAATACATAAGATAAAGTTGTTTTCCACCACTTATTGCATAGGTGAAGTGTAGAAACTGGAAAAAGAAAGATTGATGATTTCTCCAGTCGAAACGCTGTTGCAAACAATTTGGAAGTATTGTGATATATTTGCATTTAACTGTTCAGCATTAAGTTATCCAATCATATTAATGTTTCCAAGCTACTCAGCATCATGAAATACATAACATAAAGTTGTTTTCCACAAGTCACTACATAGGATAAGCGTAGAAACTGACAAATGAAAGAAACGATGCTATATCCTTCAAAACGCTGTTTTAAACGATTTGCAAGTTTTGTGATACATTTGAATTTAACTGTTCAGGGTTATGTTGTACAATGAAATAAAGTTAGGTTACGGGTAGAACCTGGCAAAAGCAAGAATTCATAGTTTCTCCATTGAAAACGCTGGTTTATCCAAATCGTAAGTTTTGTTTTACATTTACATTTCACTATTCAGGGATAAGATGTACAATCAATCTAATCTTACCAATCTACTCAGCGTCTTGAAATACAAAAAATAAAGTTGTTTTCCACAACTTGCCACCAAGGTTAAATATACCACATGGAAAATGAAAGAACCGATGCTTTCCCCATTCAAAACGCTGCTTCAGACAATTTGGAACTTTTGTGATACATTTGCATTTCACTCTTTCGGGTAAAGTTGCAGAATCAAATAAATGTTACCAAACTACTCAGCACCATGAAATACATCACAGAAAGTTGTTTTCCGCAACATACTACACAGGTTAAGTGTAGAAACTGGCAAATGCAAGAATTGATGCTTTCTCCATTTCAAACGCTCTTTTAGCCAATTAGCATGTTTGGTGATACATTTGGAATGAACTGGTCAGGTTGAAGTTGCACAATCAAATCAATGTTACCAAATTACTCAGCGTCATCGAATACATAACATTAAGTTGTTTTCCACAAGTGTAGAAACTGGCAAATGAAAGAATTGAAGCTTTCTCCATTCAGAACGCCGTTTCAACCAATCAGGAATTTTTGTGATACAATCTCATTTAACTCTGCAGGGCCAAGTTGTAGAATCAAATTAATGATACCAAACTAGTCAACATTCGAAATACATAATATAAAGTTGTTTTCCACAAGTTACTACATAGCTTAAGTGTAGAATCTGGCAAGTGAAAGAATTGATGCTTTCTCCATTCGAAACGCTGTTTCAGACAATTTGGACGTTGTCTGCTACATTTGCATTTCACCGTTCGGGGTTAAGTTGCACAATCAAATAAATGTTATCAAACAACTCAGCATCATGAAGTACATAACATAAAGTTGTTTTCTAGAACTTCATGCAGAGGTTAAGTGTAACAACTGGCAAATGAAAGAATTGATGCTTTCTTCCATGCAAAACGCTGTTTTATCCAAATAGGAAGTTTGGTGATACATTTGGATGTAACTGTTCAGGGTTAAGCTGTACAATCCAATTAATGTTACCAAACTATTCAGTGTTATGAAATACATAGGTTAGAGATGTTTTCCACAAGTGACTGCATATGGTTAAGTGTAGAAACTGGCAAAAGAAAGAATTGATGTTTTCTCCATTCAAAACGCTGTTTTGGCCAATTGGAATGTTTTGTGATACATTTGCATTTAACTCTTCAGGTTTAAGCTGTACAATCAATTAAGTTTTACCAAACTACTCAGCATCACGAAATACATAGGATGAAGTTGTTTTGCACAACTTACTACATAGGTTAAGTGTATGAACTGAAATTGAAAGAATCGATGCTTTCGACATTGAAAACGCCCTTGCAGACAATTTGGCAGTTCTCTGATACACTTTCATTTAACTTTTCACCGTTAGATTGCACAATGAAATAGATGTTACCAAAATACTCAGCATCATGAAATACATATGATAATGTTGTTTTCCACAGGTTACTTCATAGGTTAAGCTTAATAACTGACAAATGATAGATTCGATGCTAAACCTATTCAAAACGCTGTTCCACTCAATTTGGCAGTATTGAGATACATTTGCATTTAACTGTTCAGGGTTAAGTTTTACAATCAAATCAATGTTCCCAAACGATTCAGCGTCATGAAATACATAACATAAAGTTCCTTTCCACATGTTGCAACATAGGTTAAGTGTACAAACTTTCAAATGAAACAATTGATGATGTCTCTTTTGAAACGCTGTGTCAGACGGTTTGCATATTTTGTACTACATTTGCTTTTTAACATGTCCGGATTAAGTTGCACAACCAAATAAATGTTACCCAACTACTCAGCATCATGAAAACATTACATAAAGTAGTTTTCCACAGTTTACTACGTAGGTTAAGCGTAGAATCTGACAAATAAAAGAAGCGATTCTTTCTCCAGTCAAAACGCTGTTTCTCCAATATGGAAGGTTTGTGATACATTTGCATTTAACTGCTTAGGGTTAAGCTGTACATTCAAATAAATGTTACGAAACTACTCAGGACCATGAAATACATAAGATAAAGTTGTTTTCCACCACTTATTGCATAGGTGAAGTGTAGAAACTGGAAAAAGAAAGATTGATGATTTCTCCAGTCGAAACGCTGTTGCAAACAATTTGGAAGTATTGTGATATATTTGCATTTAACTGTTCAGCATTAAGTTATCCAATCATATTAATGTTTCCAAGCTACTCAGCATCATGAAATACATAACATAAAGTTGTTTTCCACAAGTCACTACATAGGATAAGCGTAGAAACTGACAAATGAAAGAAACGATGCTATATCCTTCAAAACGCTGTTTTAAACGATTTGCAAGTTTTGTGATACATTTGAATTTAACTGTTCAGGGTTATGTTGTACAATGAAATAAAGTTAGGTTACGGGTAGAACCTGGCAAAAGCAAGAATTCATAGTTTCTCCATTGAAAACGCTGGTTTATCCAAATCGTAAGTTTTGTTTTACATTTACATTTCACTATTCAGGGATAAGATGTACAATCAATCTAATCTTACCAATCTACTCAGCGTCTTGAAATACAAAAAATAAAGTTGTTTTCCACAACTTGCCACCAAGGTTAAATATACCACATGGAAAATGAAAGAACCGATGCTTTCCCCATTCAAAACGCTGCTTCAGACAATTTGGAACTTTTGTGATACATTTGCATTTCACTCTTTCGGGTAAAGTTGCAGAATCAAATAAATGTTACCAAACTACTCAGCACCATGAAATACATCACAGAAAGTTGTTTTCCGCAACATACTACACAGGTTAAGTGTAGAAACTGGCAAATGCAAGAATTGATGCTTTCTCCATTTCAAACGCTCTTTTTAGCCAATTAGCATGTTTGGTGATACATTTGGAATGAACTGGTCAGGTTGAAGTTGCACAATCAAATTAATGTTACCAAACTACTCAGCGTCATCGAATACATAACATTAAGTTGTTTTCCACAAGTGTAGAAACTAGCAAATGAAAGAATTGAAGCTTTCTCCATTCAGAACGCCGTTTCAACCAATCAGTAATTTTTGTGATACAATCTCATTTAACTCTGCAGGGCCATGTTGTAGAATCAAATTAATGTTACCAAACCAGTCAACGTCCGAAATGCATATTATAAAGTTGTTTTCCACAAGTTACTACACTGGTTAACTGTAGAATCTGGCAAGCGAAAGAATTGATGCTTTCTCCAATCGAAGCGGTGTTTCAGACAATTTGGAAGTTGTCTGCTACATTTGCATTTAACCCTTCGGGGTTAAGTTGCATAATCAAATAAATGATATCAATCTACTCAGCATCATGAAGTACATAACATAAAGTTGTTTTCTAGAACTTCATGCAGAGCTAAAGTGTAAAAACTGGCAAATCAAAGAATTGATGCTTTCATCCATTAAAAACGCTGTTTCATCCAATTAGGAAGTTTGGTGATACATTAGGATATAACTGTTCAGCGTTAAGTTCTACAATCAAAATAATGTTACCAAACTATTCAGCGTTATGAAATACATAGGTTAGAGATGTTTTCCACAAGTTACTTTAGAGGTTACGTGTAGAAACTGGCAAAAGAAACAATTGATGCTTTCTCCATTGAAAACGCTGTTTTGGCCAATTGGAATGTTTTGTGATACATTTGCACTTAACTCTTCAGGTTTAAGTTGCACAATCAAATAAATGTTATCAAACAACTCAGCATCATGAAGTACATAACGTAAAGTTGTTTCCTTGAACTTCATGCAGAGGTTAAGTGTAAAAACTGGCAAATGAAAGAATTGATGCTTTCTTCCATGCAAAACGCTGTTTTATCCAATTAGGAAGTTTGGTGATACATTTGGATTTAGCTGTTCAGTGTTAATTTGTAAAATCAAAATAATGTTACCAAACTATTCAGCGTTATGAAATACATAAGATAGAGATGTTGTCCACAAGTTACTTCAGAGGTTAAGTGTAGAAACTGGCAAAAGAAAGAACTCATGCTTTCTTCATTCAAAACGCTGTTTTGGCCAATTGGAATGTTTTGTGATACATTTGCATTTAACGCTTCAGGTTTAAGTTGTACAATCAAGTACGTTTTACCAAACTACTCAGCATCATGAAATACACAGGATAAAGTTGTTTTGCACAACTTACTACACAGGTTAAGTGTATGAACTGAAACTGAAAAAATCCATGCTTTCTACATTGAAAACGCTCTTTCAGACAATTTGGTAGTTCTCTGATACACTTTCTTTTAACTTTTCTGGGTTAGGTTGCACAATGAAATACATGTCAGCAAAATGCTGATCATCATCAAATACATATCATAATGTTGTTTTCCACAAGTTACTATATAGGTTAATTGTAGAAAGTGGCAAAAGAAAGAATTGACGCGTTCTCCATTCAAAACGCTGTTTCAGACAATTTGGAATTATTGTGATACATTTGCATTTAACTCTTCAGTGTTAAGTTGGACAATCAAATAAATATACCAAGCAACTGAGCATCATGAAATACATAACATAAATTTGTTTTCCACAGGTT
The DNA here is from genome assembly GCF_009764475.1 of Pristis pectinata. Lineage (NCBI taxonomy): Eukaryota > Metazoa > Chordata > Chondrichthyes > Rhinopristiformes > Pristidae > Pristis > Pristis pectinata. Next base: position 1,324,699 of record NC_067444.1, on the reverse strand, counting down.
ACTACATAGGTTAAGTTTAAAAACTGACAAATGATAGATTCGATGCTAAATGTATTCAAAACGCTGTTACACTCAATTTGGAAGTATTGAGATACATTTGCATTTAACTGTTCATGGTTAAGTTCTACAATCAAATCAATGTTCCCAAACGATTCAGCTTCATGAAATACATAAGATAAAGTTCCTTTCCACATGTTGCAACATAGGTTAAGTGTAGAAACGTTCAAATGAAATAATTGGTGCTGTCTCTTTGTAAACGCTGTGTCAGACAGTTTGGATGTTTTGTATTACATTTGCATTTAACTGTGCAGGATTAAGTTCCACAACCAAATAAATATTACCCAACTACTCAGCATCATGAAATACATAGAATAACGTTATTTTGCACAACTTACTACCTAGGTTAAGTGTATGAACTGATATTGAAAGAAACGATGCTTTCTACATTTAAAAGGCTCTTTCAGACAATTTGGCAGTTCTCGGATACACTTTAATTTAACTGTTCTCGGTTAGGTTGCACAATGAAATAGATGTTACCAAACTACTGAGCTTCATGAAATACATATCATAATGTTGTTTTCCACAAGTTACTATATAGGTTAATTGTATAAAGTGGCAAAAGAAAGAATTGATGCCTTATCCATTCAAAACGCTTGTTTCAGACAATTTGGAAGTATTGCGATACATTTGCATTTAACTGTTCAGTGTTAAGTTGTACAATCAAATAAATATACCAAGCAACTGAGCATCATGAAATACATAACATGAAATTGTTTTCCAGAGGTTACTACAAAGGTTAAGCGTGCTATCTGACAAATGAAAGAATCGATGCTTTCTGCATTCAAAACGGTTTTTTGGCCAGTTGGAATGTTTTGTGATACATTTGCATTTAACTCTTCAGGTTTCAGTTGTACAATCAAGTCAGTTTTACCAAAATCCTCAGCATCAGGAAATACATAGGATAAAGTTGTTTTGCACAACTTACTACATAGGTTAAGTGTATGAACTGATATTGAAAGAATCGATGCTTTCTACATTGAAAACGCTCTTTCAGACAATTTGGCAGTTCTCTGATGCACTTTCATTTATCTTTTCTGGGTTAGGTTCCACAATGAAATAGATGTTACCAAAATACTCAGCATCATGAAATAAATATTATAATGTTGTTTTCCACAAGTTACTATATAGGTTAACTGTAGAAAGTGGCAAAAGAAAGACTTGATGCGTTCTCCATTCAAAACGCTTGTTTCAGACAACTTGGAAGTATTGCGATACATTTGCATTTAACTGTTCAGTGTTAAGTTGTGCAATCAAATAAATATAACAAGCAACTGAGCATCATCAAATACATAACATAAAATTGTTTTCCACAGAATACTACATAGGTTAAGCTTAAAAACTGACAAGTGATAGATTCGATGCTAAATGTATTCAAAACGCTGTTGCACTCAATTTGGAAGTATTGAGATACATTTGCATTTAACTGTTCACGGTTAAGTTGTACAATCAAATAAATGTTCCCAAACGACTCAGCGTGATGAAGTACATAACATAAAGTTGCTTTCCACATGTTGCAACATAGTTTGTGTAGAAACTTTCAAATGAAAGAATTGGTGCTGTCTCTTTTGAAATGCTGTGTCAGACAGTTTGGATGTTTTGTATTACATCTGCATTTAACTGTTCAGGATTAAGTTGCACAACCAAATAAATGTTACCAAACTACTCAGCATCATGAAAACATTACATGAAGTAGTTTTCCACAGGTTACCACATAGGTTAAGCATAGAATATGGCAAATGAAAGAAACGATGCTTTCTCCATTCAAAACGCTGTTTCGCCAATATGGAAGTTTGGTAATACATTTGCATTTAACTGTTGAGGGTTAAGTTCAACAATCAAATAAATTTTACCAATCTGCTCATCACCATGAAGTACATAACATGAAGTTGATTCCATAAGTTACTGCATCGGTTAAGCGCAGAAACTGACAAATGAAACACTCCATCCTTTCTCCATTCAAAAGGATGTTTCAGACAATTTGGAAGTGTTGTGATACATTTGCATTTAACTGCTCAGGGTTAAGTTGTACATTACAATAAATGTAACCAATCTACTCAGCATCATGAAATACATAACATAAAGTTGTTTTCCACAACTTACTATATAGATTAAGAGGAGAAAGTGGTACATGAAAGTATTCATGGTTTCTCCATTCACAGTTCTGTTTCAGACAATTTGGAAGTTTTGTGATACATTTGCCTTTAACTGCTCAGGGTTCAATTCTTCAATTAAATAAGTGTTGCCAAACTACTCAGCCTCACGAAGGACATGACAGAAAGGTGATTTCCGTAACGTACTACCGAGGTTAAGTGCACAATCTGGCAAATGAAAGATTTGATGCTTTCCCCATTCAAAAAGCTGTAGCAGGCAATTTCGGTTTTGTGACACGCCTGCATTTAACTGTTCAGCGTTAAGATGTATCAGTAAATTAATGTTACCAAACTACTCAGCATCATGAAATACAGAACACAAAATTGTTTTCCACAACTGTCTACATAGCTTAGTGTAGAAACTGGCAAATGAAACAACCTATTCGTTCGCCATTCAAAACGCTGTTTCTGACAATTAGGAAGTATTCTGATACAATTGCATTCAATTCTTCGGGGTTATGTTGCACAATTAAATTAATGTTACCAAACTACTCAGCATCATGACAACATTACATGAAGTAATTTTCCACAGGTTACCACATAGGTTAAGCGTAGAATCTGACAAATGAAAGATTCGATGCCTTGTCCATTCAAAACGCTCTTTCGCCAATATGGAAGTTTTGTAATACATTTGCATTTAACTGTTGAGGGTTAAGTTCCACAATCAAATAAATGTTACCAAACTACTCATCACCATGAAATACATAACATGAAGTTGATTCCATAAGTTACTACATCGGTTAAGCGCAGAAACTGACAAATCAAACAATCCATCCTTTCTCCATTCAAAAGGATGTTTCAGACAATTTGGAAGTGTTGTGATACATTTGCATTTAACTGCTCAGGGTTAAGCTGTACATTAAAATAAATGTTACCAAACTACTCAGCATCATGAACACATAACTTAAAGTTGTTTTCCACAACTTACTTTATAGATTAAGTGCAGAAACTGGTAAATGAAAGATTTGATGCTTTCCCCATTCAAAAAGCTGTAGCAGGCAATTTCGAAGTTTTGTGACACGCCTACATTTAACTGTTCAGCGTTAAGATGTATCAGTAAATTAATGTTACCAAACTACTCAGCATCATGAAATACAGAATACAGAATTGTTTTCCACAACTTACTACAGAGCTTAGTATAGAAACTGGCAAATGAAAGAACCTATTCGTTCGCCATTCAAAACGCTGTTTCTGACAATTTGGAAGTATTCTGACCCAATTGCATTTAATTCTTCGGGGCTATGTTGCACAATTAAATTAATGTTACCAAACTACTCGGCAACAAGACGAACATAACATAAAGTTGTTTTCCGCACGTTACTACATAGCTTAAGTGAGGCAACTGGCAAATGAAAGAATTGATGCTTTCTCCATTCTAAACGCTGTTTCGCTTGTATGGAAATTTTGGACTAAATTTGCATTTAATTGTTCAGGTTTAGGTTGCACGAGCAAATTAATGTTACCGCACTACTCATGGTCATGAAATACATAACTTAAAGTTGTATTGCACAAGTGGCTACATAGGTTAAGGGTAGAAACTGACAAATGCAAGAATTCATAGTTTCTCCATTCAAAACGCTGTTTTAGCCAACTCGGAAGATTTGTTTTTCATTTGCATTTCACTGTTGAGGGATAAGTTGTACAATCAATCTAATCTTACTAATCTACTCCACCTCATGAAATACAAAACATGAAGTTGTTTTCCACAAGTTACCACCTAGGTTAAATATAGTAACTGGAAAATGAAAGAATTGATGCTTTCTCCATTCAAAACGCTGCTTCAGACAATTTGGAACTTTTGTGATACATTTGCATTTCACTCTTCCGGGTAAAGTTGCAGAATCAAATAAATGTTACCAGACTACTCAGCACCATGAAATACATAACATAAAGTTGTTTTCAGCAACATACTACAGAGGTTAAGTGTAGAAAGTGGCAAATGCAAGAATTGATGCTTTCTCCATTTCAAACGCTCTTTTAGCCAATTAGCATGTTTGGTGATACATTTGGAATGAACTGGTCAGGTTGAAGTTGCACAATCAAATCAATGTTACCAAACTACTCAGCGTCATCGAATACATAACATTAAGTTGTTTTCCACAAGTGTAGAAACTGGCAAATGAAAGAATTGAAGCTTTCTCCATTCAGAACGCTGTTTCAACCAATCAGGAAGTTTTGTGATACAATCTCATTTAACTCTGCAGGGCCAAGTTGTAGAATCACATTAATGATACCAGACTAGTCAACATCCGAAATACATAATAAAAGTTGTTTTCTACAAGTTACTACATAGCTTAAGTGTAGAATCTGGCAAGTGAAAGAATTGATGCTTTCTCCATTCGAAACGCTGTTTCAGACAATTTGGACGTTCTCTGCTACATTTGCATTTAACCGTTCGGGATTAAGTTGCACAATCAAATAAATGTTATCAAACAACTCAGCATCATGAAGTACTTAACATGAAGTTGTTTTCTAGAACTTCATGCAGAGGTTAAGTGTAACAACTGGCAAATGAAAGAATTGATGTTTTCTTCCATGCAAAACGCTGTTTTATCCAAATAGGAAGTTTGGTGATACATTTGGATGTAACTGTTCAGGGTTAAGCTGTACAATCAAATTAATGTTACCAAACTATTCAGCGTTATGAAATACATAAGATAGAGATGTTTTCCACAAGTGACTGCATAGGTTAAGTGTAGAAACTGGCAAAAGAAAGAATTGATGTTTTCTCCATTCAAAACGCTGTTTTGGCCAATTGGAATGTTTTGTGATACATTTGCATTTAACTCTTCAGGTTTAAGTTGTAAAATCACGTCAGTTTTACCAAACTACTCAGCATCAGGAAATACATAGGATAAAGTTGTTTTGCACAACTTACTACATAGGTAAGTGCATGGACTGATATTGAAAGAATCGATGCTTTCTACAATGAAATTCTCTTTCAGACAATTTGGCAGTTCTCTGATACACTTTCATTTAACTTTTCTGGGTTAGGTTGCACAGTGAAATAGATGTTACCAAAATACCCAGCTTCATGAAATACATATCATAATCTTGTTTTCCACAAGTTACTATATAGGTTAATTGTAGAAAGTGGCAAAAGAAAGAATTGATGCGTTCTCCGTTCAAAACGCTTGTTTCAAACAACTTGGAAGTATTGCGATACATTCGCATTTAACTGTTCAGTGTTAAGTTGTACAATCAAATAAATATACCAAGCAACTGAGCATCATCAAATACATAACATAAAATTGTTTTCCACAGGGTACTACATAGGTTAAGCTTAAAAACTGACAAGTGATAGATTCGATGCTAAATGTATTCAAAACGCTGTTGCACTCAATTTGGAAGTATTGAGATAGATTTGCTTTTAACTGTTCACGGTTAAGTTGTACAATCAAATAAATGTTCCCAAACGACTCAGCGTCATGAAATACATAACAAAAGTTGCTTTCCACATGTTGCAACATAGTTTGTGTAGAAACGTTCAAATGAAAGAATCGGTGCTGTCTCTTTCGTATCGCTGTGTCAGACAGTTTGGATGTTTTGTATTACATTTGCATTTAACTGTTCAGGATTAAGTTGCACAACCAAATAAATGTTACCAAACTACTCATCACCATGAAATACATAACATGAAGTACTTTTCCACAGGTTACTACATAGGTTAAGCCTAGAATCTAACAAATGAAAGAAACGATGCCTTCTCCATTCAAAACGCTGTTTCGCCAATATGGAAGTTTTGTAATACATTTGCATTTAACTGTTGAGGGTTAAGTTCAACAATCAAATAAATGTTACCAAGCTACTCATCACCACGAAATGCATAACATGAAGTTGATTCCATAAGTTACTACATCGGTTAAGCGCAGAAACTGACAAATGAACCAATCCATCCTTTCTCCATTCAAAAGGATGTTTTAGACAATTTGGAAGTGTTGTTATACATTTACATTTAACTGCTCAGGGTAAAGCTGTACATGACAATAAATGTCACCAATCTGCTCAGCATCGTGAAATACATAACATAAAGTTGTTTTCCACAACTTACTATATAGATTAAGATCAGAAAGTGGTACATGAAAGTATTCATAGTTTCTCCATTCACAGTGCTGTTTCAGCCAATTTGGAAGTTTTGTGATACATTTGCATTTAACTGCTCAGGGTTCAATTCTTCAATTAAATAAGTGTTACCAACCTACTCAGCCTCATGAAGGACATGACAGAAAGTTGATTTCCGCAACCTACTACCGAGGTTAAGTGTACAATCTGGCAAATGAAAGATTTGATGCTTTCCCCATTCAAAAAGCTGTATCAGTTAATTTGGAAGTTTTGTGATACACCTGCATTTAACTGTTCAGCGTTAAGATGTATCAGTAAATTAATGTTACCGAACTACTCAGCATCATGAAATACATAACATAAAGTTGTTTTCCACAAGTCACTACATAGGATAAGCGTAGAAACTGACAAATGAAAGAAACGATGCTATATCCTTCAAAACGCTGTTTTAAACGATTTGCAAGTTTTGTGATACATTTGAATTTAACTGTTCAGGGTTATGTTGTACAATGAAATAAAGTTAGGTTACGGGTAGAACCTGGCAAAAGCAAGAATTCATAGTTTCTCCATTGAAAACGCTGGTTTATCCAAATCGTAAGTTTTGTTTTACATTTACATTTCACTATTCAGGGATAAGATGTACAATCAATCTAATCTTACCAATCTACTCAGCGTCTTGAAATACAAAAAATAAAGTTGTTTTCCACAACTTGCCACCAAGGTTAAATATACCACATGGAAAATGAAAGAACCGATGCTTTCCCCATTCAAAACGCTGCTTCAGACAATTTGGAACTTTTGTGATACATTTGCATTTCACTCTTTCGGGTAAAGTTGCAGAATCAAATAAATGTTACCAAACTACTCAGCACCATGAAATACATCACAGAAAGTTGTTTTCCGCAACATACTACACAGGTTAAGTGTAGAAACTGGCAAATGCAAGAATTGATGCTTTCTCCATTTCAAACGCTCTTTTTAGCCAATTAGCATGTTTGGTGATACATTTGGAATGAACTGGTCAGGTTGAAGTTGCACAATCAAATTAATGTTACCAAACTACTCAGCGTCATCGAATACATAACATTAAGTTGTTTTCCACAAGTGTAGAAACTAGCAAATGAAAGAATTGAAGCTTTCTCCATTCAGAACGCCGTTTCAACCAATCAGTAATTTTTGTGATACAATCTCATTTAACTCTGCAGGGCCATGTTGTAGAATCAAATTAATGTTACCAAACCAGTCAACGTCCGAAATGCATATTATAAAGTTGTTTTCCACAAGTTACTACACTGGTTAACTGTAGAATCTGGCAAGCGAAAGAATTGATGCTTTCTCCAATCGAAGCGGTGTTTCAGACAATTTGGAAGTTGTCTGCTACATTTGCATTTAACCCTTCGGGGTTAAGTTGCATAATCAAATAAATGATATCAATCTACTCAGCATCATGAAGTACATAACATAAAGTTGTTTTCTAGAACTTCATGCAGAGCTAAAGTGTAAAAACTGGCAAATCAAAGAATTGATGCTTTCATCCATTAAAAACGCTGTTTCATCCAATTAGGAAGTTTGGTGATACATTAGGATATAACTGTTCAGCGTTAAGTTCTACAATCAAAATAATGTTACCAAACTATTCAGCGTTATGAAATACATAGGTTAGAGATGTTTTCCACAAGTTACTTTAGAGGTTACGTGTAGAAACTGGCAAAAGAAACAATTGATGCTTTCTCCATTGAAAACGCTGTTTTGGCCAATTGGAATGTTTTGTGATACATTTGCACTTAACTCTTCAGGTTTAAGTTGCACAATCAAATAAATGTTATCAAACAACTCAGCATCATGAAGTACATAACGTAAAGTTGTTTCCTTGAACTTCATGCAGAGGTTAAGTGTAAAAACTGGCAAATGAAAGAATTGATGCTTTCTTCCATGCAAAACGCTGTTTTATCCAATTAGGAAGTTTGGTGATACATTTGGATTTAGCTGTTCAGTGTTAATTTGTAAAATCAAAATAATGTTACCAAACTATTCAGCGTTATGAAATACATAAGATAGAGATGTTGTCCACAAGTTACTTCAGAGGTTAAGTGTAGAAACTGGCAAAAGAAAGAACTCATGCTTTCTTCATTCAAAACGCTGTTTTGGCCAATTGGAATGTTTTGTGATACATTTGCATTTAACGCTTCAGGTTTAAGTTGTACAATCAAGTACGTTTTACCAAACTACTCAGCATCATGAAATACACAGGATAAAGTTGTTTTGCACAACTTACTACACAGGTTAAGTGTATGAACTGAAACTGAAAAAATCCATGCTTTCTACATTGAAAACGCTCTTTCAGACAATTTGGTAGTTCTCTGATACACTTTCTTTTAACTTTTCTGGGTTAGGTTGCACAATGAAATACATGTCAGCAAAATGCTGATCATCATCAAATACATATCATAATGTTGTTTTCCACAAGTTACTATATAGGTTAATTGTAGAAAGTGGCAAAAGAAAGAATTGACGCGTTCTCCATTCAAAACGCTGTTTCAGACAATTTGGAATTATTGTGATACATTTGCATTTAACTCTTCAGTGTTAAGTTGGACAATCAAATAAATATACCAAGCAACTGAGCATCATGAAATACATAACATAAATTTGTTTTCCACAGGTTACTACATAGGTTAAGTTTAAAAACTGACAAATGATAGATTCGATGCTAAATGTATTCAAAACGCTGTTACACTCAATTTGGAAGTATTGAGATACATTTGCATTTAACTGTTCATGGTTAAGTTCTACAATCAAATCAATGTTCCCAAACGATTCAGCTTCATGAAATACATAAGATAAAGTTCCTTTCCACATGTTGCAACATAGGTTAAGTGTAGAAACGTTCAAATGAAATAATTGGTGCTGTCTCTTTGTAAACGCTGTGTCAGACAGTTTGGATGTTTTGTATTACATTTGCATTTAACTGTGCAGGATTAAGTTCCACAACCAAATAAATATTACCCAACTACTCAGCATCATGAAATACATAGAATAACGTTATTTTGCACAACTTACTACCTAGGTTAAGTGTATGAACTGATATTGAAAGAAACGATGCTTTCTACATTTAAAAGGCTCTTTCAGACAATTTGGCAGTTCTCGGATACACTTTAATTTAACTGTTCTCGGTTAGGTTGCACAATGAAATAGATGTTACCAAACTACTGAGCTTCATGAAATACATATCATAATGTTGTTTTCCACAAGTTACTATATAGGTTAATTGTATAAAGTGGCAAAAGAAAGAATTGATGCCTTATCCATTCAAAACGCTTGTTTCAGACAATTTGGAAGTATTGCGATACATTTGCATTTAACTGTTCAGTGTTAAGTTGTACAATCAAATAAATATACCAAGCAACTGAGCATCATGAAATACATAACATGAAATTGTTTTCCAGAGGTTACTACAAAGGTTAAGCGTGCTATCTGACAAATGAAAGAATCGATGCTTTCTGCATTCAAAACGGTTTTTTGGCCAGTTGGAATGTTTTGTGATACATTTGCATTTAACTCTTCAGGTTTCAGTTGTACAATCAAGTCAGTTTTACCAAAATCCTCAGCATCAGGAAATACATAGGATAAAGTTGTTTTGCACAACTTACTACATAGGTTAAGTGTATGAACTGATATTGAAAGAATCGATGCTTTCTACATTGAAAACGCTCTTTCAGACAATTTGGCAGTTCTCTGATGCACTTTCATTTAACTTTTCTGGGTTAGGTTCCACAATGAAATAGATGTTACCAAAATACTCAGCATCATGAAATAAATATTATAATGTTGTTTTCCACAAGTTACTATATAGGTTAACTGTAGAAAGTGGCAAAAGAAAGACTTGATGCGTTCTCCATTCAAAACGCTTGTTTCAGACAACTTGGAAGTATTGCGATACATTTGCTTTTAACTGTTCAGTGTTGTTGTACAATCAAATAAATATACCAAGCAACTGAGCATCATCAAATACATAACATAGAATTGTTTTCCACAGGGTACTACATAGGTTAAGCTTAAAAACTGACAAGTGATAGATTCGATGCTAAATGTATTCAAAACGCTGTTACACTCAATTTGGAAGTATTGAGATACATTTGCATTTAACTGTTCACGGTTAAGTTGTACAATCAAATAAATGTTCCCAAACGACTCAGCGTCATGAAATACATAACATAAAGTTGCTTTCCACATGTTGCAACATAGTTTAAGTGTAGAAACGTTCAAATGAAAGAATCGGTGCTGTCTCTTTTGTATTTTGTATTACCTTTGCATTTAACTCTTCAGGATTAAGTTGCACAACCAAATAAATGTTACCAAACTACTCAGCATCATGAAAACATTACATGAAGTAGTTTTCCACAGGTTACCACATAGGTTAAGCATAGAATATGGCAAATGAAAGAAACGATGCTTTCTCCATTCAAAACGCTGTTTCGCCAATATGGAAGTTTGGTAATACATTTGCATTTAACTGTTGAGGGTTAAGTTCAACAATCAAATAAATTTTACCAATCTGCTCATCACCATGAAGTACATAACATGAAGTTGATTCCATAAGTTACTGCATCGGTTAAGCGCAGAAACTGACAAATGAAACACTCCATCCTTTCTCCATTCAAAAGGATGTTTCAGACAATTTCGAAGTATGGTGATACATTTGCATTTAGCTGCTCATGGTTAAGTTGTACATTCAAATCAATGTAACCAATCTACTCAGCATCATGAAATACATAACATAAAGTTGTTTTCCACAACTTACTATATAGATTAAGAGGAGAAAGTGGTACATGAAAGTATTCATGGTTTCTCCATTCACAGTTCTGTTTCAGACAATTTGGAAGTTTTGTGATACATTTGCCTTTAACTGCTCAGGGTTCAATTCTTCAATTAAATAAGTGTTGCCAAACTACTCAGCCTCACGAAGGACATGACAGAAAGGTGATTTCCGTAACGTACTACCGAGGTTAAGTGCACAATCTGGCAAATGAAAGATTTGATGCTTTCCCCATTCAAAAAGCTGTAGCAGGCAATTTCGGTTTTGTGACACGCCTGCATTTAACTGTTCAGCGTTAAGATGTATCAGTAAATTAATGTTACCAAACTACTCAGCATCATGAAATACAGAACACAAAATTGTTTTCCACAACTGTCTACATAGCTTAGTGTAGAAACTGGCAAATGAAACAACCTATTCGTTCGCCATTCAAAACGCTGTTTCTGACAATTAGGAAGTATTCTGATACAATTGCATTCAATTCTTCGGGGTTATGTTGCACAATTAAATTAATGTTACCAAACTACTCAGCATCATGACAACATTACATGAAGTAATTTTCCACAGGTTACCACATAGGTTAAGCGTAGAATCTGACAAATGAAAGAATCGATGCCTTGTCCATTCAAAACGCTCTTTCGCCAATATGGAAGTTTTGTAATACATTTGCATTTAACTGTTCACGATTAAGTTGCACGACCTAATAAATGTTACCAAACTACTCATCACCATGAAATACATAACATGAAGTTGATTCCATAAGTTACTACATCGGTTAAGCGCAGAAACAGACAAATGAACCAATCCATCCTTTCTCCATTCAAAAGGATGTTTCAGACAATTTGGAAGTGTTGTGATACATTTGCATTTAACTGCTCAGGGTTAAGCTGTACATTAAAATCAATGTTACCAAACTACTCAGCATCAGGTATTACATAACTTAAAGTTGTTTTCCACAACTTTCTTTATAGATTAAGTGCAGAAAGTGGTAAATGAAAATATTCATGGTTTCTCCATTCACAGTGCTGTTTCAGCCAATTTGGAAGTTTGGTGCTACATTTGCATTTAACTGCTCAGGGTTCACGTCTTCAATTAAATAAATGTTACCAAACTACTCAGCCTCATGAAGGACATGACAGAAAGTTGATTTCCGCAACCTCCAACCGAGGTTAAGTGTACAATCTGGCAAATGAAAGAACCTATTCGTTCGCCATTCAAAACGCTGTTTCTGACAATTTGGAAGTATTCTGACCCAATTGCATTTAATTCTTCGGGGCTATGTTGCACAATTAAATTAATGTTACCAAACTACTCGGCAACAAGACGAACATAACATAAAGTTGTTTTCCGCACGTTACTACATAGCTTAAGTGAGGCAACTGGCAAATGAAAGAATTGATGCTTTCTCCATTCTAAACGCTGTTTCGCTTGTATGGAAATTTTGGACTAAATTTGCATTTAATTGTTCAGGTTTAGGTTGCACGAGCAAATTAATGTTACCGCACTACTCAGTATCATGAAATACGTAACTTAAAGTTGTTTTGCACAAGTGGCTACATAGGTTAAGGGTAGAAACTGACAAATGCAAGAATTCATAGTTTCTCCATTCAAAACGCTGTTTTAGCCAACTCGGAAGATTTGTTTTTCATTTGCATTTCACTGTTGAGGGATAAGTTGTACAATCAATCTAATCTTACTAATCTACTCCACCTCATGAAATACAAAACATGAAGTTGTTTTCCACAAGTTACCACCTAGGTTAAATATAGTAACTGGAAAATGAAAGAATTGATGCTTTCTCCATTCAAAACGCTGCTTCAGACAATTTGGAACTTTTGTGATACATTTGCATTTCACTCTTCCGGGTAAAGTTGCAGAATCAAATAAATGTTACCAGACTACTCAGCACCATGAAATACATAACATAAAGTTGTTTTCAGCAACATACTACAGAGGTTAAGTGTAGAAAGTGGCAAATGCAAGAATTGATGCTTTCTCCATTTCAAACGCTCTTTTAGCCAATTAGCATGTTTGGTGATACATTTGGAATGAACTGGTCAGGTTGAAGTTGCACAATCAAATCAATGTTACCAAACTACTCAGCGTCATCGAATACATAACATTAAGTTGTTTTCCACAAGTGTAGAAACTGGCAAATGAAAGAATTGAAGCTTTCTCCATTCAGAACGCTGTTTCAACCAATCAGGAAGTTTTGTGATGCAATCTCATTTAACTCTGCAGGGCCAAGTTGTAGAATCAAATTAATGATACCAAACTATTCAACATTCGAAATACATAATAAAAAGTTGTTTTCTACAAGTTACTACATAGCTTAAGTGTAGAATCTGGCAAGTGAAAGAATTGATGCTTTCTCCATTCGAAACGCTGTTTCAGACAATTTGGACGTTCTCTGCTACATTTGCATTTAACCGTTCGGGATTAAGTTGCACAATCAAATAAATGTTATCAAACAACTCAGCATCATGAAGTAAATAACATAAAGTTGTTTTCTAGAACTTCATGTAGAGGTTAAGTGTAACAACTGGCAAATGAAAGAATTGATGTTTTCTTCCATGCAAAACGCTGTTTTATCCAAATAGGAAGTTTGGTGATACATTTGGATGTAACTGTTCAGGGTTAAGCTGTACAATCAAATTAATGTTACCAAACTATTCAGCGTTATGAAATACATAAGATAGAGATGTTTTCCACAAGTGACTGCATAGGTTAAGTGTAGAAACTGGCAAAAGAAAGAATTGATGTTTTCTCCATTCAAAACGCTGTTTTGGCCAATTGGAATGTTTTGTGATACATTTGCATTTAACTCTTCAGGTTTAAGTTGTAAAATCACGTCAGTTTTACCAAACTACTCAGCATCAGGAAATACATAGGATAAAGTTGTTTTGCACAACTTACTACATAGGTAAGTGCATGGACTGATATTGAAAGAATCGATGCTTTCTACAATGAAATTCTCTTTCAGACAATTTGGCAGTTCTCTGATACACTTTCATTTAACTTTTCTGGGTTAGGTTGCACAATGAAATAGATGTTACCAAAATACCCAGCATCATGAAATACATATCATAATCTTGTTTTCCACAAGTTACTATATAGGTTAATTGTAGAAAGTGGCAAAAGAAACAATTGATGCGTTCTCCGTTCAAAACGCTTGTTTCAAACAACTTGGAAGTATTGCGATACATTCGCATTTAACTGTTCAGTGTTAAGTTGTACAATCAAAGAAATATACCAAGCAACTGAGCATCATCAAATACATAACATAAAATTGTTTTCCACAGGGTACTACATAGGTTAAGCTTAAAAACTGACAAGTGATAGATTCGATGCTAAATGTATTCAAAACGCTGTTGCACTCAATTTGGAAGTATTGAGATAGATTTGCTTTTAACTGTTCACGGTTAAGTTGTACAATCAAATAAATGTTCCCAAACGACTCAGCGTGATGAAATACATAACAAAAGTTGCTTTCCACATGTTGCAACATAGTTTGTGTAGAAACGTTCAAATGAAAGAATTGGTGCTGTCTCTTTTGAAACGCTGTGTCAGACAGTTTGGATGTTTTGTATTACATCTGCATTTAACTGTTCAGGATTAAGTTGCACAACCAAATAAATGTTACCAAATTACTGAGCATCATGAAAACATTACATGAGGTACTTTTCCACAGGTTACTACATAGGTTAAGCGTAGAATCTGACAAATGAAAGAAACGATGCTTTCTCCATTCAAAACGCTGTTTCGCCAATATGGAAGTTTTGTAATACATTTGCATTTAACTGTTGAGGGTTAAGTTCAACAATCAAATAAATGTTACCAAGCTACTCATCACCACGAAATGCATAACATGAAGTTGATTCCATAAGTTACTACATCGGTTAAGCGCAGAAACTGACAAATGAACCAATCCATCCTTTCTCCATTCAAAAGGATGTTTTAGACAATTTGGAAGTGTTGTTATACATTTACATTTAACTGCTCAGGGTAAAGCTGTACATGACAATAAATGTCACCAATCTGCTCAGCATCGTGAAATACATAACATAAAGTTGTTTTCCACAACTTACTATATAGATTAAGATCAGAAAGTGGTACATGAAAGTATTCATAGTTTCTCCATTCACAGTGCTGTTTCAGCCAATTTGGAAGTTTTGTGATACATTTGCATTTAACTGCTCAGGGTTCAATTCTTCAATTAAATAAGTGTTACCAACCTACTCAGCCTCATGAAGGACATGACAGAAAGTTGATTTCCGCAACCTACTACCGAGGTTAAGTGTACAATCTGGCAAATGAAAGATTTGATGCTTTCCCCATTCAAAAAGCTGTATCAGTTAATTTGGAAGTTTTGTGATACACCTGCATTTAACTGTTCAGCGTTAAGATGTATCAGTAAATTAATGTTACCGAACTACTCAGCATCATGAAATACATAACATAAAGTGGTTTTCCACAAGTCACTGCATAGGTTAAGTGAGGAAACTGTCAATTTAAAGAATTGATGCTTTCTCCATTAAAAACGCTGTTTCGCTAGTATGGAAGTTCTAGAATAAATTTGCATTTAATTGTTCAGGGTTAGGTTGCACGAGCAAATTAATGTTACCGCACTGTTATGGACTCAGTGAAAGTCCCTTTAAGATGTGGGGCGTGCTTACGTCATAGAAGATAAAGGACGTAATGACGTTGTTAAAGAAGGCAGAAGAAGAAGGAGAGAGAGAGAACGGAGAGAGACACCAGCCTGGAAGTTGGAAGTAATCCGGCGGAGTTCACTTTGTTGCTGACCTGTAGAAGGAAACAGGTATTTGTATGTGGACGACCACGGTTCGGATGCTTTTCGGGGTGAGGAAGTCACTACTGAGTAAACACTGAAGTGTCGTCTGGGTTCCATCGTGGAACATTTGGATTTCGTATGTACTCTCTCTATGTTTTTCTACATCTACATCTTATCTTCAGACAACGGTGGTTGTTGAAGAAGCCCTTGCTCATGTTTCACCTTATGGCTTGCGGAACTGAACTTTAAGAACCATTCAGGAACTGGGAGTTTTGGACTTTGTCACACACACACACGAAGAGTTTAGTTTTGGGGTTAACGTTCGAGGTTTAACATTCTTGAATTCTAACATACTAACATTTTTTTAACTTTTATTTTACGTATTATCATAAGTAGTGATTAATAAAATAGTTTTTAACACTGAATCATGCTCAGTGTGTTTCTTTTGTTGCTGGTTTGTGACAGCACTACTCAGTGTCTTGAAATACATAACTTAAAGTTGTTTTCCACAAGTTGATACATAGGTTAAGGGTAGTGTTACGGACTCAGTGAAAGTCACTTTAAGATAGAGTGTGTGTGTGTGTATGATTGTGTGGGGCGTGCTTACGTCAATAGAAGATAAAGGACGTAATGACGTTGTTGAAGAGGTCATAGGAAGAAGAAGGAGAGAGAGAGAGAAGGGAGAGAGACACCAGCCTGCTTGTTCTCTCTATCGATGGATGAGAAACAATAACTGTTTTTGCCATAGAAATCCATGCATGGAAGTTGGAAGTAATCTGGTGGAGTTCACTTTCTTTCTGACCTGTAGAAGGAAACAGGTATTTATGTTTGGACGACCACGGTTCGGATGCTTTTCGGGGTGAGGAAGTCACTACCGAGTAAACACTGAAGTGTCGTTTGGGTTCCATTGTGGAACATTTGGATTTGGTATTTACTCTCTCTATGTTTCTCTACGTCTACGTCTTATCTTCAGACAACGGTGGTTGTTGAAGAAGCCCTTGCTCATGTTTCACCTTATGGCTTGCGGAACTGAACTTTAGGAACCATTCCGGAACTTGGAGTTTTGGACATTGTCACACACACACACGACGAGTTTAATTTTGGGGTTAACGTTCGAGGTTTAACATTTTTGAATTCTAAAATACTAA